>NW_007579351.1:96830-115198 GCF_000690725.1 Stegastes partitus | reverse complement strand
GAATCGCTACGAAGGAGGTAAAGAATGCAAAGTCAGCACGGCCCATAGAGCCACCTTTATAGGAAGTACACCTGCTTGAAATAACTCAAACCATCCTTTAAGTGACAATTACAGGATAATGGTAAATGGTAGTGCAAGATAAGAACAATTAGAGAACCCATTAAGCCAGCAATGCTTGTTGCACAGCAATGTTTGTTCAAATTTCATTATAAGTGACTGCTTACGTCTAAAACTGTATTGAAATGAACAAGAAATTTATGAACAGAACAAAACGCTTTTAAGAGTGTTGTGCTTCCATACTTCTCTGACTTTGTTTAGCTATTATTAGTTTTAATGGAACAATAATGTTCTGTGCTCATTTTGCATTTTTCTCTCAAAAGGTGGTGACATCACCTTCGTTGCTAAGGTGGAGGCCAAAGATCTTCTCCGCAAACCAACCATCAAGTGGTTTAAAGGAAAATGGATGGATCTCGCCAGCAAGACGGGAAAGCACTTGCAGCTAAAAGAGACCTTTGATCGATTAACTAAGGTACCGTACCCCAAGGTGTCCATCTAAAAGTCCCATATTGTGCGCCTTTTCAGCAATTTAGTGAAAGTCCTACATATCTTTAAATGTGTCTTTTACATTTTCAGCTTTTCACCATAACTTTAGACGCCTGGATTTTAGCCCTTCACATTTGCTCTTACAGTTTACCATCATCTCTGGATGTTGCTCAATCATACAATTTCCACAGAGCCCACATTAGCTACAAAGTTTTCCTATTTTTGTAGTGATGTTACCATCAATAATAAAAGTATTCCACTGAATCTTCAGTTTCTCAGATGCTGGAAGTGCGTGAAGATTCTTGAGTTCACTCTTGCAGCCATCAGCAGACAATTTGAGACATGCAAACCACAATAAAAATGGATTTTAACTACATGGGGCCTTTAAAATATGTGGCCACCACCTTCTGCGACACTCTTGCTCTTACAAAAATTCTTGTATATCTCGCTCTCGGCAGATCCACACATTTGAGATGCACATCATCAAAGCCAAAGACAACTATGCTGGAAACTACAGGTGCGAGGTCACCTACAAGGACAAGTTTGACAGCTGTTCTTTTGACTTGGAAGTTAAAGGTTTGTCACAATATCAAAGAACACTATAGCTGAGCTACAGTTTAGAAAAGACAACTGAAATTCAGATTTTAATTAAACATATAACCTGTGTGTTATTGATTCACAGAAGTTGAACAGAGCTCAGGACCGAATATTGACATTCGATCAGCTTTCAAAAGAAGGTAATAAAAATACGCAGCAACAAGTCATGTTGACATTCCGAAGGAGTCAACAGCAGCAATTATCAGTTCAGTAATTAACAGTATTTTCCTTTTTCCTCTTAAACTGAACAAACCAAGGTATTTATTTCAGAGAATAAGATATCTAAAAAATTATCTATTCTCATAAATACCCCTGAAACATGATGAAAAGAAAAAGTGCCGATACAAGTAATATTACTGAATGACAAGTACAAGTGTGACGAGATGGTTGTGATAATGTCATTAACCTTTCTTCAAGGTAATTACAAATCAACCAGCTCAGTCAATGTGTAATTCAAGGCCAACTCTTGCACTTTAAATCTCCCTCTAAACAATGTGTCATGAAAGCAATGCAAAGCAGCCCAGTTCCATTGCTTATCACAATGTTGCTGTTCAATAATGTTGCTTCAACATTGCAGAAACATTGTGGCAATATTACCTGGGGCAGCTCCAGATGTGTTTTACACAAACCACCTTGTTTCAAGCTTTTACTCAGGAAAAAGACAAAAAAAAGGTTTCTGTGTAAGCGGCAATCGTGAGTTAGTTTGAAGCTAATGTATCGATTGACATCGGAGCTGTTGCTTTGTGTTGCTCTTTTAGCATTGTTTTCTAGTGCCTGTAACTGTTTCAACTCTGAATAAATATTCATTAATCTCTCCTTGTTAACAACAGCAGTGAAGGACAAGAAGATGCAGGGGAACTTGACTTTAGTGGTCTCCTTAAACATAGGTGAGAATCACATTCTGACCCCGAGTGGATTTTTGCCCTTTTCAATATTTTTAAGCCCCTTTTCTGAATGTGCTTCTTTTCTCTTTCTTTCACTTCCTTTGTAAATTTGATTTGTATTTAGGCTACTGTATGAGTGACAGGTACACTTCTGCAGATGAATATTGATGTTATACCAGAGGTTTTCAAAGTCGGACCCTGTGGGTCCTCCTCAGACAAAATTAACTACACTTTTGTGACACTGAAACATAAAAAAGTAAATATTAATTGATTTTGTCTTCATTGCGCTCTATGTTTTGGGACTCAACTTATCTTTTCTAGTTTACTTCATGTAAATATATGAGGTTTGTTAAATTCTAGTTAACTGAACTTAAAATGTCATTTTTCAACTTTCGGATTACTTGAAAAATGTGAGTTCATATAACTTGAGGGATTTTGACCTAAAATGACGAGTTGAATGAATGGACAGCAAGTAGAGTTGAGAGTTCACTCAACTTATTAAATTAATCTTATAAGAAATAAAACTTGCATATAAATATACTTCCCAGGATGCATTGTGAAAAACTATGACAAAGGTTAGACCCAAATTAGGTCCCGACACCGATAGACTTACAATTGAACTAACTGTAAACAGCCTCACAGATCATCTGTATAAAGAAAAAAAGAAAAAAAAAAGCTTGAAAAAGGAAGGAGAAACTCTTTAAGCTTAGAAAATATGAAAGGAGGCAAAGTAGCCATCATCCATGTGACTGGTTAATTCAACTCGATATGTTTTCTTAAGTTTAGTTAAACTCAGCCAGTTTGACACTCTCACAGCTCATAAGATGACTTTAAACTTATCAGTCAAGTGAAGTTTACTTAATGTATTCTTAGGGCAGCTTACCTTTCTAAGCTGAATAAATGAAATGATTTTCAGTGTGGAGTTTACATCAACAGTCATTGTTCTTTCTTTTTGGTTTCCATTATACTCACCAATGCTCTCTTCTAAAGTCTTTTTTTTTAAACTTTGTAGTTTTAATCTTGGCAGTCAAAAAACTTAGAACATACAGGTACAGCTCATCGAGTTGTTGTCTCACCTAAAGTTATGAAATTTACTGCAAATGTGTAGAATTAATGGGAAACAAAGATATTATAGCGTTGTTCAACAACACAGGAAGCAATATGTTCTGATGAGGAGTACAAATTTGGTACAAATTGCAGCATTCAGTTAGTTCAATTGGTTGAAATACCCTATTCACCTCTCCTGCTCCTCCATTTCAAGATGTGCCTTACAGTCTGAAAACCTCTGTGCTATAGCAAAGCTATTGTCTCAGAATAAACACCATGATATATATGTGCAGTACGGTGTACACAGCGTGGAAGTGTGAGCACAAACAGATCTAGTCAGGGACAGTGTTCACTGGCAAAATTATACATTTATTTTGGGCTTGTCTCTTCTTCTCCCCTACATATTCAGAAATCAAAGGTTAGTAAAGAGAAATCCATAGGTTTTAAAATGATTAGACCTTACTGCGGGTGAGTACTGTAATCCTGTAGCGTCCCCAGCATGACATGTAGCTCTAGGAATTGGACGAGCAAGAGTGTTGGCCTACTGTAGTACGGTAACACTTCATTTGAAGGCAGCATTCCTAACTGCTCGGTCAGCAATCAGTGATGATGGAAATGGGCCTCGCCTCACTCACAGAGAGGTGACTGCTCTTCATCGAGCTGTGAAGTCATTCATGAGGCAAAGAGCTCCATTTTGGATCATTAATGATGTGCTAGTGGGCCACTGAGAAATGATGCTGTAAAATAGTGTTACGCTACATTGTCGTTTATTTCAATTTAGAAATATAAGGCAAACAGCACCATGTTTATTTCAGCCTTCTTTATAATTGCCTGAAAATAAACAGATGAGAAACACAAGCAAAGATTGGATTTTTTTTTCTTTTCGCGCTATTCACACCCAAGCTTTCAGACATTTGGGAAAATGTCTATGAAAGAACGGGCTGACTGAATGTTGTTTATTTAAACTAACAGATAGACATGTCCAGGGCGACGTGTTTATTAACCAGAATCTTACAAATCTAACATGTCCTACTGCATAGAAATCCTCTACATCTAACAGGAGCATCTGTGACGTGATCACTCAAACCAACAACAAACAAAGGGATGGGCCAGTTTATAAGAGCAATGTGTAAAATCCTCTTTAAAGAGTCTTTGTTGCAGGTTTCCCCTAAACCCCTGCATGCTGCATATCAACTTGGTGTTACACAAAAACATTTAGCAATAGTCTGTGTGTTGATTGAGCCACAGAAAAAAAACTCCACTTTCTTGATCTGCGATTGCTCCTGTGTGTTTTAACCCTGATAAAAAAAAAAAGAACCCTGTTTAATGTTTCACTCTTACTCCTAGAAGAATCCAAACCAAAGATCCTCTTTAATATTTTCCCTTCATTCTGCAGTGCATGTTGGAAACCTAAAAATGATATTTTACAATCCTGTTTGTGGATTTAAAGGAAGAATCTGCAATTCTGGAGAACGATTGTTAATATTCAGATAGCTATTGTGGCAAATTTATTGTCCTTCTTACTCCCATCGCCCCCTTTCCCCCTATTTTTCTCCACCTCCCTTTCTCCCTGTGCACGAGCATGAACGTGAAGCAGCAGAAACAAGACACGCCAGAACAGTGCTGTAAAGATCGATCCGGGTTGCTTTGTTTGTTTTCCATTTACAGAGTCAGAGCATGAACGCTGGGCAGCTGACACACCAGGAGGAGTTCCTTTCTTACCTCTAGCCCTGACCAACAATGTTTAAAAATCCTGCGCCCAACGTGGGGCTCGAACCCACGACCCTGAGATTAAGAGTCTCATGCTCTACCGACTGAGCTAGCCGGGCTACACAAGCTTAAAATATGTCCATTAAAAAAGACAGAACTATTATAACTAGATAAATAAAAACAAGAGTGAGGTTAGGGGCTACACGCTGGTTAGCACCGTTGCCTCGCAGCTGGAAAATAGGTCCCCATTTAGGATGCCGAACTGGGATCTTTCTGTGTGGAGTTTGTATGTTCTCCCTGTGCAGCGTGGGTTCTGTCCAGGTTCTCCAGGTTCCCCCCACAGTCCAGAAACATGCTGAGGTTAATTGGTGATTCTAAATTGTCCATAGGTGTGAATGTGAGTGTGCTTGGTTGTAGCCCTGCAATAGACCTGTCCAGGGTGTCCCCTGCCTTTGCCCTGAGTTGGGTAGGATGGACTCCAGCAATGTATTGATGATGGATGGACTTTTATATGCTTCTGTTTGATTGATTTTAGTGTAGAAAGTCGGGAAACACCAGAAACAGAATATGGCAATGACATTCAGCAAATGGCCCCCAGCCAGGACTCAACACCAGGACTCGCCACTTAGGGCATTTGCACCCACGTGGTATGCGCCCCAACCATCAGGTCATGGGGTTGGCTCTTCCTCATCTCATATATAAAGCATTTTATGTGTGTATAGACAGTGTCAGCAGAGAGATGAGTGGAAACAGCAAAAAGAGACTTGCAACAAGTGTCCCTACCTGCCCTAAAGCAGGGCACGTTGCAGTTCGTGCTCAGCGTCTTCGCCCCTGATGCAGGTAACCCCTCTGTAATCATACTCAACCAAATAATTATCTGTGATCCTTATTTGTGTCCTGATCAATGAAATCCTGACACAGTGAAGCACCCACGACTTCTAAGCAAATTAGAGAACACCTGCATTTTGCATTAATAGTGATGCAACCCTGTTAACATGTTGACGTCATGTCAGCACACAGGTGGACAGCTCACCATGCCCATCCCTTTGTGTGACATGTCCTGAGGAACGGTCTGCAGGGCTTTAACGTGCTGAAACCAAAGAAAGCATAATTCCGGTCTAATAAACAATAAACTGTAAAGTTTAAGTGAGATCTCCTGCTTCTAAACTCCTTCTCATAAAGGTTAGCGAGTAGTTCCTCAGGACACGTTGCAAACACCTGCATATGACCCCTGTCCTCACATCGTCTCCTCGTATCCCGCACAACTAGGGAGCCCAAACAGCAGGATGACGCTCCAGAGGTGGACGTGTGGGAGATCCTGAAGAACGCCCGGCCAGACCAGTATGAGAAGATCGCGTTTATGTACGGCATCACAGATCTGAGGGGTCTGCTGAAGAGGATGAAAAAGATTCCAAAAGAGGAGAAGAAGAGCGAAGGTCGATAAGTCTGAGATTGCGTTGTGTCACAAGATGTTGATCTTAATGTTGACTTTTATTGATTGTGACTTTGTTTTTTTCTTTTCAAAGCTTTTGCAAAGAAGCTGGATCCGGCGTACCAGGTGGATAAAGGTGGAAAGATCCGCTTAGTGGTCGATCTGGCCGACCCCACAGTGGAGCTGAAGTGGTTCAAGAATGGACAGGAAATCAGACCCACTCCCAAGTATGCTACAACATTATCTCTGTGTTTCAGTTCTCTGTCTTCTTGGATTCAACACTTCACAAATGAATGACATTTTATTTTTTTAAAAAATGTTTTTCATTTGTGCCAATACTTTTTCGTTGCCAGTTTTCTCATATTTGTTTTCATTCTATCACCTCTCTAAAACACAATGGTTCACATGTTTTATTCCACATACAAAATACCCCAATAGGAACATTTTAGAATTTAACACCAGTATAGTGAGACATTATTTCTAGTGTAACCTGACACCAGCTTTATACCTTCATATGCAGCCATTTCCACCCACTGCACTGTGAACCATTGCCAGCTGACACCCAGTGAACAAATAACATCCTCTCGGCTCTAATGTGGCTCTCATTGGTTTCCACAAAGTCTTGCACACATATGAGGATAACATTATAAAAATGCTTGGCCATATACAATAACTGGCCCCTGAGCTACATTTGGGTGTAAAAGTTGTCAACTTTTGTCTTTGATTGTGATTTTAACTGCTGTATATGTCCTCGTCTTTACAGGAAAAGAGGTGGTACCTCCTTCATAGGTCTTTAACCAAAGTCTGGCTTTCGAACAGGTCTTTCTAATAGATGCTAAATCATTAGGAATTTTGCTCTTACCTAAGAATCACATAATTACTTATGCTTTTTTTTTTCAAAAATTCTTTTGGGCTTCTCTGCCTTTAATGTATAGGACAGTGTAAGAGTGACAGAGAAACACAGGGAAAGGACATGCAGCAAATGAGATGCTGGCTAGAATCGAACCACAGCTCCTGCGTCAGGGACTGTAGCCCCTGTACATGGGTCGCTCGACCAACCTGTTGAGCTATCCGGATGCCCCTTACATATGCATATATGTATTTATGTGTTTGTTAAAAACTGGCATATAATTCCAATACTATGATAACAGTAGATTTCAAGCTTTAAATTGTACTTTTTTCAGGCTTCTGTAAATATTTCTTTATTAATTTTTTTTTTACTTTCCTGAAAGCAAATGTCATTACTAGTCAACTTCCATTTTTAAATTAATACCAAACAGAAAGACAATGACTCAGAAATAATAATATTCGTTTGTAGAATGTCAGAATAGATGTTGCAGAGCTGTACACAAGATAAACACTGTGCCTAACCTTGCATACATTAAGATTCTGTTCAAAGCCATCTGAAGTTAAAGCCATTTGGGAGGATATTGCTGTTTTCTGGTTTTTGATCTCCTGTCATGTTTTCTCCAGGGTTCCGAAGACTTCTCTATAAAAGTCTCTCTCTCCCTTTTGAGCCTCCTCTTTGTTGTAACACTGTTTTCAACCACACACTGTACCCCTCCTGGCATGATGTCTCTCTGTCTTTGTCTGTCTGTCGTTTTGTGGTGCTCCTTCCGTCTGCTATAATCACTTCCTGTACACTCCGTGTGCTCCGGTCCCATTCTGGCTCTACTGCTGACTTTAAGTCAAAGGAAGTAAGTCACCCGTCCAGTCGATTGTCCATGTCACAGTTTTGGTGTGGGCCTGCTCCCTCTGTGTGTAGTCTCACTTCTGGGTTTGTGTATTTGAAGCATGTTGACTGAAAAATGACAATGAAGCTTTGTACATACATTTAATTTGAAGAATGTTTCGCTTCTTTTACCAACAATTCAGAATAAAATCCATTCCTCTCTTAGCACTTCTTTATACTGGCCAGTTCTTTTAGGTGACCCGTGATGTAACTAATGAACTTCTTATTTAGGTACATCTTTGAGCATAAGGGCACACAAAGGATTATGGTCATCAACAACTGCACCATGAATGACGATGCCGCCTATTCAGTGGCTGCGGGGGACGAGAAATGCACCACTGAGCTGTTTGTCAAAGGTATCTCTATTGTCTGTTCAGCTTTCCATTTATAAGTCAAACATCCAGTCAACCTGTCTTCAGTTTGTTCTTCCCATTTCACTCACAGAGTTGCCAATTAAGATAGTTAAAGGTATTGAGGCTGTGAAGACCACAGTGAACGAGAGGATAGAGCTGGAGTGTGAGGTGTCTGAGGAAGGCGCTCAAGTCAAATGGTAAGATGATAAATGGTGCACTTGAGTAAAATAATATCGAATTATCAGTACTACAAACACACAGGACTATTGCTGAAGAGACTGAGGATATCTTGTCATGTCCTTTAGTAAAAATCGCTTTACAACTCAAACTATGCTAATTTATGAATAGATAAGTTTTCAGATGCGTCTGTAGATTTTGTTTGAGCGCAAAAAATTCAATTTAAAATTCTCCCTCAGGATGAAGAATGGTGTTGAGGTTCCAACAGGAGTGCGCTCAAGATATCGTGTTAAGAGTGAGGGAACCAAACACTTCCTGGTGATTGATGACGCCTCCAGAGAGGACACCGGGACTTTTTCTGTTATGGCCACTGGTGGAACATCTGAGGCTCACGTTCAAGTTGACTGTATGTAGCATTTTCCCTGTCTTTTTTTTTTTTTTTTACACATTTCCCACCATGTGCAAGCCTTATTTTGTTCAACATTGGTCCTTTTAATTAGTGAAACCACTGAAGGTCTTCCAGGACCTGCAAGACATGACAGTGAAGCTGGGTCAGCCCATCAAGCTGCAATGTGAGATCTCCCCAGGCAATGTCCCAGGACGTTGGTACAGGAACGGGCAGCTGATCCAACCCAACGATCGCATCAACATCATACACAGGAACAGGTATGACCTACTGTATTAACCTCAAGTCAAACAAAACCAATTTCAAATAACTACTAACCCACATTTTTTTGGTTTTCCAGAATCCACCGACTTGAAATTGAGACCAGCTCCCTCCATGATGCAGGAGATTACACATTCGTACCTGAGGGATATTCACAGAGCCTGTCTGCCAAAGTCCACATCATTGGTACACAAACTCTGTTTCACTGGACTGGAGATATTCATGTCTGTCTATATTCTTTCTGTCTAACTTTCTATCTGTCTAACTTGACTTCCTGCAGACCCTCCAAGGGTACACCTCGAGAGCTTAAACTTCCCAGACAACACCGTTACAATTGTGGCAGGAAACAAACTTCGCTTGGAGATCCCCATTAGTGGAGAACCAGCACCCAGAGTGGTGTGGATGAAGGGAGAAAGGGTGAGCTGCTTTCTAGTTAATTTTCAGTTCTCTTAAAGGATAACATTGCTATCATTGTACATTTATCCCCTGAAAAGACCGAAACTGCTATAGTATGGCTCTCGACTCCCCCACTCTGTCTGTGGTTATTACCAAGGCGGTAAATCAAAAAATACCTCACAAATATGTATTGTTTTTTTTGTTTTGTTTTGTTTTTTAATGGCCGTATAATGTCCTACACCTGCTAGGCAATGTAGGTTTTATCAAACAGTCCAGTACCCAGACACAGCTTTGACGATTGACCATAAAAGGTCACCTTAAAATGCCTCTTTATTCAAATGACACAATGCTACAGATGACAAGAGAAGGACACTTGAATGTCCACAACCTTATTGTTTTCTTATGTAAGAAATTGTATGTGACAGCATGGTACAGACAGCTCTAGATGGACGTGTCCAACAACCAGATCCTGCCCCCCAAAATGTCTGTCAACTTCACCAAGCCTTTTAGAAAAATGAAACAATGTTCCACAAGCAACATCAACGACCTCCTTAAGTAAAATACATTGCAGATGTAACTTGTTGCTGGCAGGTCTAAAAAGAACACATTCCCAATCTGCCTAAGGAAGCTTGATTGTATAAGTGACTGCAGCTGCTGAGCTCTGCATCTATATCTACTGCTGCAGCCAATATACAGCAACACATGAGGGAGAAAGAGAAATTTCGGGCAGAACTAGTGTGTAGGAAAAAACATATTGCCAACCATTTTATTGGATGTTTTTAAGGCTTTAAATGGTTTGGTACAACCTCATCTTACTTAGAGCACCACAGTCGACCAACTAGATGGTACTCCAAGAGTCAGACACAAAAGTAGTGGTTTTCAAGCCTTTGTGGCTGCCCATAATCTCTGGAACAGTTTACCTTTTCATGTTAGAACTGCTCAGATTATAGAAACTTTAATGTCTCTGCTGCTTCTACCATTGGCAATCTCAGTTGAGCTTGACACCCGAACTCAGTCTTTTACTGTGCTGTAACTATTTTCTTACTATTTTTATTGTGGTTTTCACAATTGTTTCTTTGGATTGGCATTATTTTTACTTGGTATTTTAAGCCTATGCAGCACTTCAGTCAATTGTGGTTGTTTTTAAATGTGCTCTATCCATAAATGTTGACTTGACAATAACAAAATACGCACGATTCCCAGCTTTAGGCTTTAAACCATCATGGATTTGTCACTAAACCTTGTGTCTCTGGTGTTTCAGGTGATTCTTGAGTCGGGCCACCGTGTTCGAGCTGAAACATATGGCGACCAGACAAGCCTGACGATTGAGGTAACAGAGCGAGAAGATTCAGGGAACTACAAGATAGTCTTGCAGAATGAGGCTGGTGAGGACACAGCCAGCGTCAAAATCAAGGTTGTCGGTAAGAGAACAAACTTCAAACTAAAATTCACATGGAGATTTGTGAATACATCTGATATTCGATTGTCTGAACGTGTGTTGTCTGCAGACATCCCTGATCCTCCTGAAGCTCCATTGGTCCCAGTGGTTGGTGGCGATTGGTGCTCCATGACCTGGGAACCACCCAAATACGATGGTGGTTCACCAATATTAGGTAAACATTGCATCATACTTATTACAGAAGCTTAAATCTACATGTTGGTGTTAAACAAGAACTTCCTGACTGCCTCTTAAAGGTTATTTTATTGAGAGAAAAAAGAAGCAGAGCTCCAGATGGATGAGACTGAACTTTGACCTGATCAAAGAACAGTCATTTGAACCCAAGAAGATGATTGAAGGAGTGCCATATGAAGTGCGGATCTTTGCTGTCAATGCCATTGGTGTGTCTAAGCCCAGTGAACCATCCAAAGCCTTTACTCCCCTCGGTGAGTAGCCCAATGTCTCCTTAGCACACTATTGCTACTAATAATCTGCCCAGGAAAGAACAATACAGAATTACATAAGCATCAGTTTCATAATAATGGACAAAATTTAAATTTGTGGGCCTGTGATAGTGCATGTGCGAGCTGCCCTTGGTACCCCAGCGACACAGCTGTTCCCCACATACCCTCCATCCCAAGCATTCTGACTGTGACCTCCACTGGACACGCAAGAGCTTTAGAGGATATTAAATATGTCTTTATAATGGCTGCCAAATCATCTGTGGATTAGAGGTTTAGGAGATCAGGTCTGTCAGGGGGTTCAATCGGAGTTAAATATGATTCAGAATACAAGAATAGACAGCAAGAGCAGGGACTAATGAGATCTGACAGGGAAGACTGATAGCATACCAGCCAGATAGAGAGGCGCCTTGCTCACGTGTTCATGACCGGCCAAAATGGATGTTTTCTGATCTCGTTTATAGCTCTTGATGGAACACAGATTAGTGAATTGTAGCTGTGGCTCATCTGATCTCTAAAACCTTTATCTCCAATCAGCTGTGACCAGTGAGCCCACCATGTTAGTTGTGGACGACGTCACAGACACGACAGTGACTGTGAAGTGGCGCCCTCCTGAAACCATTGGAGCTGCTGGGCTGGATGGATACTTAGTGGAGTACTGCATAGAAGGAAGTGAGTCACACATACTCAGAGCCTGTACATAAGTACAGGTTTGAGGTCCTTACTGCTACTTTATACTTCAACTCCACTATATTTCAGAGGGAAATAGTGTTCTTTCAACAAAAATAGAACACTTTTAGGTACGACACATTATTGTAGATTAAACAAGTGGTGTTCAACCTTTTTGACTTCCGATGTCTTCCAAAAAGCAGTGTGTAGTCAATCGTACATCAGATGTCATGAGCTGTCAACAGCTACATCAAATGGTGATTTTCCTTCTCAACAATGACAAAAATATTGGAGAAAAGGTCAAAAAACTGAAAACAGATGTGTATATCAGAACTTTCTATTTTCCTGTTCCATGAATCATGTGAAGACTCAGATTTATCTGCTGTTTCTGTACATTAAACTGAATATAAAGTGATTTAAACTAGCTGCCCCTGCAGCAGTTACAACAGTAACATGCTGCTGACACACTTGTCAGAACTTGCAGCAGACATAGACATGGAACAAATGTAACATTCAGTAAATGTTGTTAACATTGTTTTTTCTTATCTGACCTGGTTTGTCCCCCTACAGCTAATGATTGGATAGTATCCAACAAGGAGCTGACAGAGAAAACCAAATACACCATCCCCGGGCTGACCCCAGGGTGTAAGATTTTAGTTCGAGTCAAAGCCATCAATGCAGCCGGAGCAAGCTCTCCACGGACCCTGCAGCACTCTGTCCTGGTCAAAGAGGTTATTGGTGAGTTTTGAGAACTTTATAATAAATGTTCCAGTGCCACGTGGCTTAGAAGTGGAAAAAACCAATCAGTATTGACATGAAAGACATACAGTATACAATGGAAGTAGGTATACCCCATGGATCTTTATCATGCTGTAATATTCCTTTTTCACATTTTTACAGACTTACTGTCACCTTGTATTATAGTGAATCCACAAGCATTCATGGTACCATCTCCTTGGCACCTGTGTGCTTCACTGTTAGGACTATGCATGCCGTAATCCTGGCAAGATTTACACCAAACATTCTGGAGCCCATTAGAGCTGAACAAATGTATCTTCATGTCCTCTGACCAAACAGTGTTCCCAATATTCATCAGGCTGCTTTTCATGCTTTTTGAAAAATTTCATCTTGCAGTTTAGTGCTACAGAGCAAGCAACGTTCTTTTTCCTTGAGTGCCGTCCATAGAGGTTGATGTTATGCAATGTCCTTTACACTGTCTGAGCTCTCACAGAAACTCCTATTTTCATTGATGACCCCGGTGCCCAGTCTGAAGCCCCTGGATCTGTTTTTCAGAGCTGGATTGTACGAGTAGTGCACTGTCAGAGCCGAATTTTAGGAAGACGGCCACTGTGGCTCTGACTAGTCGTACAATAGCTCATTCTGTGCCTCGTCATTTTTGCTGCAGCTGTGTTTTGACTGCCTTTTAGTTGGTCGCCGATCTTCCTGCATCCTTTTCCGTCTTTGGGAAGTCTCACAATCAGATTGTTCAGTTTCTCTGACATTTCTTTTCCATCCAGAGCCGTGATGCAGACATGCAAATAGAAACTGGCCATAGATCCAAAACTGACAAAGTTCTGGTATTCTTAGGGAGTTTTTTTTAACAATGTTCCTGTAATTAGGCTTATTGGAAATCACAGGTTGGGCTTGTATTTTCAGTTTATGTTTGTTGATTGTTAAGAAGGTGAAATATTTGCTGCCTTAGGAATCATGCAATTATTGAGAAACATTTGACATTTACATGACACTGCACAGGGGTGTACTCACATCTCGTGTATTCTGTATGAAATATTTGCTTAACAACACACCTTGTGGTATAACTCCTCAGAACCACCCAAGATCCGAGTCCCACGACACCTGAAGCAGACATACACTCGCAAAGTTGGAGAAGCAGTCAACCTTGTTGTGCCATTCTTGGTAAATCTCCCAGCTCCATTATTGTTATGAATCTCTGAGCAGATTACAGAACCAGTGTTACTCTGTGTTTGTGTTTAGGGCAAACCTCGGCCGAAAGTCACCTGGCTGAAGGAGGACAAGCCCATAGAGCCTACCCATGTTAGCATCCGTAACACAGACTGTGATAGCATCATCTTTATTCGTAAAGCAGAGCGAAGTCACTCTGGAAAGTATGAGATGACAGTGCAGGTTGAAAACCATGTGGACACGGCCGTTCTTGACATACAGATCGTAGGTGAGTAAGCTGATCACGATTGTAAACATAATTACCATAAAAACATGATAAAAACACAATGAGTCTCAATGAGTTATTGACACTGTTGTTTAGCTATTTATTTAGATTCATTTCTCTGATGTTTAGATCTACCCGGACCTCCTCTGAGCGTTACCATTGAAGACGTATGGGGAGGCAATGTAGCTCTGGTCTGGACCCCTCCCAAAGACAACGGGAACGCCCCAATAACAGGCTACACCATCCAGAAAGCAGACAAGAAGACAATGGTAGAGGATGGACTTACAAAATGGAAACTGAACATGTAAACACATTAAAAAGAGTATTCATGTCACATGCTTTACGTTGCCTTTCAGGAGTGGTACACATGCATCGAGCACTACCATCGCACCTGCATCACCATCACAGAACTGGTGGTTGGGAACGAGTACTTCTTCAGGATCTTCTCTGAGAATATGTGTGGTCTGAGCGAAACTGCTACCCAAACCAAAAAGAGCGCTCTCATCGTCAAAGAAGGTAAAACAGATGGAGTGTTTGTTGGTGTGTATGATGGAGCGAAAGCTGAGTAACAAGTGTGCTCAAATGCTTGCTGTGAATGTTTTTACCCTTTAGTAGCCACAACTCCTTGACTTGTATTTCTGATGGGGGAAAATGCTTCCAAAGTGAAAACTTTGGAACAAATTTTATTACTAGTTGAGAATGTCAATACAGTTGTTTAATTTTCTGTCTATATTTTTTACAGCTGTTATCTGCAAGGTACTGTCAGTGATGTTTTCCACCCTGAAGTGAGCCTGGTTCACAGCCTCTCTCAGGGTTCGGGGTATGACTGACAGGCCCTTAAACAGAGGTGTCTCAGTGTCAGCCGATGATAAATAAAAAAACACTGTCTTTCCCTCATCACTTAGGGAATTTCCCACATGATACCGCTCAGCGACAGTATCATGCACAACCCCATTCCTTTACCCTTACCCCCACAGGCATGCAGTTGAAAACGCCGGAGTACAGCGACCATGATTTCAAGGAGGCCCCGAAGTTCACGCAGCCGCTAATCAACACATTTGCAGTCGCTGGCTACAACACTACTCTGAACTGTAGTGTTCGTGCCAACCCGAGGGTAGGTGGTAGGACCACAGGTAAAATTGGTGTGTGTGTAAAAGAGTGCCGTATGTTATACTATGAAACGTGTTGTAATTTATTTTGTATTTTAGGATATCCCAGTGCAGAAAAAGCAATTAAAGCTAGTGCTGTACATAAGATTTTTTAAATTTTATTATCAAACTATTTGTTTCGAACATTCTTCACAGTTAACAGATGTTGTCTTTCAACTGTGGCAAGTTCCACATAGATAGACAAAAAAAAGGTGATAGTGTGAAAGCTTTTCTACACAATAAATATCACTGTGGTAAATGGTGTCCAGTGGTTTGAGGTGGCAGGAACAGTGTGCCACATATCTCAGGTATATTTTCTGTTTTTTAATTTTTTGATAAAGACCCAGGGTTCAAGGCAGCACAGTCAGTCTGCCACATTTTCATGATGATCCTGCTGACGTTTGTGTGTTTGCCTGTAGCCCAAAGTGATCTGGATGAAGAATAAGATAACCATCATCGACGACCCACGCTACCGTATGTTCAGCAACCAAGGAGTGTGCACTCTGGAGATCAGGAAGCCCAGTCCGTATGACGGCGGCATGTACACCTGCAAGGCCATCAATGACCTGGGAGAGGCCCAGGTGGACTGCAAGCTGGAGGTCAAAGGTCAGTGTGGACCAGGAGGCGGCTCAGTGGACACCTGTGTGTATCTGGGTCTGGTTTCCCAAAATGTATTTCTTTATTTCTGTCTTGATGTAATAATTTAAAGTATGTTATTTTGTTTGGTTGGTTTTCTTAAAAAAAAGATTTTTTGCTTATTTACATTAAAAAGACAAAGTAGCAACTCATTTATGATCACATTAATCACTCTGTAATGAGTGAAAAAAGTTGACTTTGGGAAACCAACTCCACCAGGGTACTGTGGTGTTTGAACTGTGTGTTGCAGTTCAGCAAAGGGACGATTAAGACGATGGACATGTAAGTATGTGGACTGAGTCACACCAGCTGTTCATAAATTCATCACAAAGTTTGTGTGTTAAGTAAAGAAAGTAGTTTCTGGTGTTTACAAAGTTGGCTTGCAGCATAAAAAATTTAAAAATTGTGGAAATTGGACACTACAAAATATCTATATGCACATCAGAGATCATGATATTATGCAAGCCTAGCAAATGTTTTTTGGTCCTTTAGTGTAACATTATTAGCTAGGGGTCAATCAATATGTTTATTCTGGGGCTATCAACTGATATTTGGAATCAATATCTATTGGCACCGATACTACCAACAAAAATGAGTTTTTATCAGAAATCGGTCAAAATTACTCCTGATAATTGGAAAAATGTTGAATATTGGATCCAATAATCAGTGAGGCTTTGTTATTAGCATGACTTTTTTTTTTTAAATTTCAAATTTGAGCCATATTTGTGACAGTACAGCGAGGTAATGTTAGCTTTTTTTTCAGTCTGCAGAAGAATTAGTTTGTTTGATGCTACCTTTTCATTTATGTGTAGATCTCACTTTAGAAAGTAACTGCGCTAAGTTTGAATTTATGAATACCTGGTGCAACAGTTTCCTTGACACTGTTTTTCAAAACGTATACAAATAATAATCATCCATTCATGTGTGTGCAGTGCACATAATATCTGGTGACACTTTTCCATCACCACAACATCCAGCCATCCTGTTCATCGTCACAACACACCACCTCGGCACACAGTCACACATCAGTCGGCGTAACACATAGAGCTGTGATGTTTTTGTGTCGTATTATTCAGTGTCTCCATCATAAACAGATTCCAGCCTCTCCTTTATGCCACACAGTTAACTCCTCATATAAAAGAGTTCAGTAATAACTCAACAGTTTTCCCTGGTGCACACATATAACTCCATGTAAACTTTTTGTTAACCCCTCTTCTCTTCTCTCTCCCCCAGTCCAAACTCAAGAATTGTGAATGTATGTTCTCATATAAGGTAAGCTTTCATATGGTTTTGGCATATGAAGCTTATGTCATTCATTATGCATCTTTCGGCCAGCCTGCGTAACCTCGCTTTGCTCAGTCGGCGGGACTGTAGCAGCTGTTCTTCCTCATGAAAGCAGGACCCAGAGAGGGAACATGACAAGTTTGCATGACAGCTTTTGCCAAATTATTACCTGGATTCCGTTAGCTGGCTGACTTTAATACTCAGTGTTGTATATTTTTTATTGATTGTTGGTGTGAAATCGTGTGAATTCAACGACTATCTCTCATGTAAATTGTACCAGAGAGAAGGTGAGTAAAAAGCAATTTTTCTAACCTAATCCAGAGCATCATCTGTGGAGAATGAGACACTTTCTGCTATGAAGACACTGACTGCTGTCAACAACATCATACATCTAAAGATAGCATACTAAATTATGTTTCCATGCTGCCTGATGAGTGGTGTATGCATAAAAACAGACAGCTCAGTCTATCATGCAGCCCTTTGCTTGTTGCAGATGACTAGAGATGCTATTCATTAATCTGGATGATCTTTCTAAAGATGCTGGATATGCATTGCACCTGGTAGTGGAATCAACTGTGACTTTGCTTGTAAGCTGTGTTCCAGTTCCATACTATGCACTAATGCTAAACAGGTTTTGAATTTACAGTGTGTTCCTGTGGAGAAAATGAACAACAGACTAGATATAGTGTATAGATTTTGTTCGCTGTGCTAAAGGTCTGCTGACACACCACTATATGATCTAGACTAAAATATCTCAAAAACTTTTGTATGAATTTCCAGGGAATTTGGTACTTCAGTAGCTCCAAGAGAATAGATCCATCTAACGTTCGAGATCCCCTAAATTTGTATTTAGCATCACCATCTACTGGTTTGATTCAAATTTGCATAGAGGATGTATCCACCAACTTTGACATTAATCTTGGTAAACTTTAGCGACTTAGGTGACCCTCCTAATCCCACCAGCACACTTGATCGGTACTGGCTTGTGAAAAACAAAAACAAATGCTGT
>NW_007579351.1:70936-96295 GCF_000690725.1 Stegastes partitus | reverse complement strand
ATCAATAAAGTTAATGCAGCATGACTCCAAAGATACATTCAGCATGGTGAAACATCTTTCTGGAGTTGATGTGCACAGCAATGTGATAAACAGGTAGTTTGTAGACATTGCAAGATTGTAAATAGTTAAATAGCATGTACAGCCACCATTTTATTCCAGTATTAGTAGTAGCTGTGAGAAAATGGTTGTACGAATTCCAATTATCTTTTATATATTTCTTTTTCTTTTTCTTTTTTTTCAGCATAACTGTGTCATACTGCACAGAGAAGATACAACAGAAAATCTCCTAAAAATGCAGTCATTTTATGTAAATAAAATACATGTTCTAGACATTTTTTAAAGAGATCACCCAATTTTTGGGGCTTTTTAATGAAAATATTTTCAGACCAACAGATATTCGACAAGTCTTTGTGAAAACTTTTAGAATTATACAAGGTATCTCTCATTTAACAAAGGAATCTGTGTAAACTTGAAGTTTTTTTTTTCTCCTTTACTTCTATCTGCTTTTTAAAACATATGTACAGTTGTAAACTTGAATTGTTTTAGCCATTTAGCAAGAATTACATTTTTGTGAAATTATTTACAAATGATTTTTTTAATGCATTTGCAAAACCATCAAACCCAATACTTTAAAAAAAAATTGGTAATTTCATGTAAGTACTTAGTTTGTTTTAAGAATTTTCAATGCATTTCAAAAATACAGAAAAAATGTAAATTAAAAAGGGAAAAAAATGACACTCCTGATCTTTTTTTCTTTTCTTTTTTTTTTTCTCAAGTGTTAGATGATTAGTGTATATTATGGAACTGAGACAAACTGAGTGTGCTTTGTGTACATAAGCTGTCTGAGCACATTTTTCTCACTGGTCACTCAGTGCTGAGAGCTCCTGGTCTCTTCTTTTTGAATTTTGTTTGCTTTTTTCAGTCGATGGCTCTTCAGCTTCATCTTCCTCTCTCTGCTCCTCACTCTCCACATGTGGTTCCGTTTCCTCCCAACAATGTCATAAGAGTTTTTCTTCTCGCCCCTCAGGAGGCTTCACTTTCTTCGAACTCATGCAACGCGGAGTGCCCCTACACCTGATTGACAAGTACATGAATGAAGCAAAGACTGTTGAGCAGGAGAAGTAAAACTGAACACAGTGCAATAAGACACTTTGGCTTTGCAGACATCTGCCGCCACTAGTGACCCTTTTCTCTCACCTACTGAGGTCAGCTGCCTGCAGACGGATGGAGGCGGGGCGGGGCAGGTGGAGGGGTGTGAGGGAGAGCGTGCTGGTCTGTGGTGTGGCATGCTGTGTGCAGCTTTGATGGTAGTTACCATAGGAAAAAAAAAAAAAGCCAGTTCATCTTCTTTGTCGCCCTGTTGTGTTTGACGGACTGTCAGCTCAGATGCATGTCAGCAGTGTTTTGGTTCTCACTTTATTAAGGACATGTAGTGTGTAAAACAAATATTCAAATCTCATGTAGCACAAACAGTGATACACAACTGCAGTATTTCCATGTGGATTTTTGTTGGGAGTGCTTGTTGAAGATGAAAATTTACTGCTGGGGTCTGAAAAAAGGGAAATGAGAATGTATAAACTAAGGTTTAGTGTTTGTATGGCATCAGTGGACTTCTTTATGGCAAGAAAAATGACAATAGACCTGTTGGATAAATGAACGCGTTGACCCTTCTGATATGCATCACATTAATATTTGTTAAGTTCACTTTTTCTGTGTAGCTTATTTCAGTGAGAAAATGTAGAGATTTACATGAAGTCCATATTCTGCATGAGACATTATAATTTTTGGATTCATATTGGACTGTTGTTTGATTGAGACTCAGTCATGTGCGCATGCCTTTACTTTTGTAATTATGATCTGTGCATTACAATAAAACATGCAATTAAAAACAAAAAAATCATGTCTTTGTTGTCATTATGAGCACAGTTCTTGTTTGATCTGTTTTGGTCAAAGACTCATTTTTTCAATAATTTCTGAATTTGCTAGTTTTCTTTTTAATCATTTTAATAACTTAAATTTAGTTTTGATTATTTTAACGTCTGAATTTTTAGACCAAACATTCGATCAATTGAAAAAAAATATCAGTGAAGTGATCTATTATGAAAATAATCAATAGTGGCAGTCCTATACACAAAAATAGTCTTGACCTAAATAATTACATTAGTCAGGTAAATTTATATAATTGATATTGTAGGGCCTTGACCGCAATATTTTACTTGGACAAATTTGCATTTTGTATAACATTGTAGGGTCCTAACCTTAATATTTAAACTGTTAGATAAATTTATATAATAAAACATATTGTAGGGTCCCAACCTTGGTATTTAACTTAGTCAAGATACATTTTTATAATGTTGGGTGTTTATCTTAATAATTAGTCATCTCCAATCAGGTCTTTAACTTCTTATATAAATGATTTGGCCAAATGTATACAGTACTGTGGGGTATTTGCCTCAATATTTAAGTTAGTGAAGTGAATTTATGCCACAAACATAAACAATATTGCAGGGCCTCTATCCAAATATTTGATTTGCACTAGTGGATTTCTATGTTATATAATGTTGTAGGATCCTAATCTTAATTTTCAAACTTATTAGGAAAATCTGTATGAAAGATATTTTTTGTAGGATAAAAATTGTAACATAAAAATTGGTCATGTCCATTACTAGATAATAAATGATATTGTAGGATCATAAGCTTATTGACATTAATCAGCTAAACTTGTTAGAATAAATAAAATTGTTGCATGTAACTTCTATTCTTAGTTCAGTCAAGTAAAAAAATTAAATTGTAAATTGTAGGTATGAGAGTAAATTAGTCAAGTAAAGTTAATATATTATTGTCTTTATCTTATTTAAATTACTCAGCTAAATTTGTATAATGTTTAACGTTGTATGGTTTTAACTTTCAAAACTTGGCACTCAGCCTTGTTCTTCCTTCCGTCCCACTACTTCCGGTCGGGACGCACCGCCTCGGTTAGAAACAGAAACACTTGGTTCCGCTGTGGAAATGGCCTCGTCTGTTCGCCGGGCTATAAATGCCAAATGAGCTGCTACTTTTTCGGAGTCTTCCGAGAGAACATATAGCCTCTTTTGAGCCACTACCGGGGACTATTGGGGACTTTGTTACGGTACTTTGAGGAGTGACGAGGCAGACAAACATGCCACATTTGCTGTGGCCGGAGCCGCTGTCAGCCGCTCACCTCAAGCGGCTGGAGGAGCATAAATACAGCGCCTCCGGTCGCTCCCTGTTCGAGCCGCCGTGTCAGCTCTACTGGAACTGGCTCGTCCAGCAAATACCGACATGGATCGCACCGAACACACTGACTATAGTTGGACTGATGGTCAATATCGTGTCCACGGTGGTGCTCGTGTATTACTGTCCCACGGCAACAGAGGAGGTGAGTAAAGCGACCTTGGTTAAAGTTTCTACACGGAGACTAGCCCCGGTGAGGTGTCGCTGGTATGTTAAGAACGCCGACCTCCATTCACAAATTGCGTAAGCTAAAGTTACATGGCTGCCTGCAAAGCCCAGATGACTCGAAACCAGGCATAAAGACATGTACTTAGTCAATGAAGTCTACGTGTTAATTCGGCGTACCTTAAAGCCTCACAGCTTCTCCTGTTTTAAAGCAAATTCCACTTCTTTAACGGGGTCATAATACTCGCTGACGCCCTCGGTGGTGTATTTTGGGACTGTTGCTGCATGCAGGACACTGTTAGCCGAATTGGACACCCCACTGACTCAGGAAATATCTTAAATCACAATACATTAAGTTTGCATGGCCGCACACAAGCGAGGACTCTTTAAAACGTCAGATTTTTTAATGGGATTAGGCGTGACAGGGTCTCTGCAGGATAACTGTATTGGGAATAGACGCGTGGTCATGTGGTCTGTTCACGTAGGATCTTGGGAAGTTGACAGCTTTGACGTGTTGTCTGTCTGGCCTCATGTGATGCAGTGTTGCTGATGGCAAAACAGCAGTTTGGAGGAAAATCTTGTTGTTCTTCAGGCCACCATCAGAGAGGAGCTTTAGTAATACAATTATGTAGGTCTAATGGTGCAGTGCTTACACGGGCTGCAACTAAAAATATCTGTCTAAGGCTGATTTTGAAACGAGAGCTTCTCATCCCCTCTGCTTAAAACACAGAGATGGACCTTGCAACATGCAGCTGAGCTAACAGCTCCCTGACCTATGATCCAGTAAATCTGTGCCTGCAGGTTCACTGGCTCCAGCACTAAACGCACAGACCTGTGTGTTTTTATCAGATGTGCACTTTTGTCCAGTCCACCCATGAGAACCCTGCACCTGAAGCAAAGTCCATGCAGCATGTCGTTACTATCAGATTCCATAAGTGCAAAAAAACATGTCAGTTATTTAGGACTGGCTGACACAATCTTGGCCAGCGTCCACTTTTATTGTAAAACTCCCATGACTGCGCAAACAAACGCATATCAGAGGAATTCGTGTGAGCCCACAGACAATTCAGAGCTCTCCGTCAAGTGACCTCTGTGATAAACCCTAAACAAACAAACTCTGTCCCCACCAGCCCACGAGACATTCAGGACTGAGACTTTGAGGAAAAAACAGCAGGGACTCTGAGTATTTCGGACAGCAGGGGATTCTTGATCTCTGTGGAAACACAGACTCCATTTGTGTGTCTCTCTCACACTCACAGACATGCACTAATGGTCACACACCCCCATTGTGGTGTGGTAAGCACACTGTGCTGGCCTGCACTCATGTCCAGATGGTCCATAACCTCCACCCTAGAAAGACTAACTTGGCTGCTTCAGTCAGCTGGAGTCCCTCCTTCTCTGCGCACAGATACATGCATATGGTGGATGGATGGTGGGACACATTAGCTACTTATATGTGAATATAGTTGGCCACATCAGAGCTACACAGATCCTGACCAATTTTTAATGATTATATTTAGATCTAGGGCTCCTTTACAACAGCAATAAACTGTTACACAAACATTACCTCCTCAACCAACCCCACCGCCCTCTGTATATCCACATGCAGATAGTAATTAAAAGTAGGATATACAGATAAATATAGAACAATATTCTAGTATCATGTGCAAACATGTGATACAAGAAGTTCAGACTCTCTGTCTACTGTATATGCTACATATGCTCTGTCTACTGTATATGCTACAGTATAGGACTAAATATTGACAGTTTGCAAGTGTGCTTTGCATAAAGACTGCTACTGCCTATTATTAAATTGTTGACTAATCTGACGATTATTATTTTTATCAATTGTTTAGTCTATGAAGTGTCTGAAAATGGTTTTTAAAAAATAAAACATTTTTAAAAATGTCATTCCCAGTTTTAAAAAAACCAAACAAACATCAAAGGTGACATTTTCAAATATCTTGTTTTTTTCTGGCTGACAGTCCCAAACATGAATACAACCACAAATCCCTCCTTGAGCTACAGCTGCTGTATCCTGTAGAGTTCTGTGGAGGTTGGAGCCTGTCTCAGCTGACCACGGGGCAAAAGGCAGGGTGCACCCTGGACAGCTCACCAGTGCATCACAGGGCTAACACAAAGTGACAGACATGCATGCATGCGCAAATTTACACCTACCACCAATTTAGAATCACCAGTTAATGTGGCATGCGTGTCTTTGGCCCGTAGGAGGAAGTTGTGGCACCCAGAGAAAACCTATGCAGGCACAGGGAGAATATTAAAACTCCACACACAAAGGCCACAGCCAAATGGCTGTTTCAAACCCAGTGAGCCAGAAGCTGCTGAAAGTTTGAGAAACATTCCCATACACTGTCTAACTTGCAAAACTTGAGTTGAGCACTTGAGCAAGGCCCTTAACCCCCGAACTCTATCTGCACCCAGGGACACCATTTCTTGGCTGACTCTGTGCTCTTTAAAGGACAAGTTTGCGGTCTTCACTGTGGGCAGGGATCTTTAACAGTCTGTCACTTTCCTCTGTTGATTGGCTTCAGGCTCCATCATGGGTCTTCATCCTTTCTGCTCTGGGCCTCTTCATCTACCAGTCTCTGGATGCCATCGATGGGAAACAGGCCAGGAGGACAAACAGCAGCTCAGCCCTCGGGGAGCTGTTCGATCACGGCTGTGATGCCGTCTCCACAGGTGCTTCACTACAAGACCAATCTGTGATATTCTACCATTTATAGCCAACTATTCAACTTTAGTGCATTAGTAGAGTAAGAACAAGCTGCTGTGTCATTGGCATGATATTCATTATTTGTGGAATAGCTGTTACTAATGTTTATGTCTTTTCCTGTTTTTGTCTCTCAGTCTTTGTTGCTGTGGGAACATGCATTTCATGTGGAATAGGAAGATTCCCAAACTGGATGTTCTTCTGTGGTTTCATCGGGATGTTTATGTTCTTCTGCGCTCACTGGCAGACCTACGTGTCTGGGACCCTCCGCTTTGGCCTGTAAGTATCCCGTTACTTGTTTTCCATGAATCAAACATTAATACAGATGCTCTGCTGCTTTTATTTATAAAGCTAATATCACTCTTTCTCTGATTTCTGCACAGGGTTGACGTCACAGAGGTGCAGGTCGCCATCATAATCATGTATCTGATGTCAGCCTTTGGAGGAGTGAGCCTTTGGCAAATCACGGTAACCAGAGAGTCATGAATTTTCACACTCACATGCACAAATAGGGACACGTTCATTTCACCTCGAGTGAACAGTTGAACAGTTTTTTCTCCATTACTCTAAACAAATTCCTAGTTTTTAGTCGTTCTTCTAGTCGTTAAATAGAATTTGTGTTTTACTTTTACTCTGTGCTGCCTTTGGAGGCTTGACTTAACATCACATGAGAGAAGTGAGAAGGTAAATATGGGTAGCTAACGCCATGGCAACAGGTCATCTATTGGACATGATCTGGCTCAAAAAGCTGATGATGTCACCTGCATTTGTTTTTTTATTTTCGTTATTTTGCTTTGCCCTCCCATCACGCTCGGCATGCTGCAGCTTTCATATTAGCACTTTTCTATCTGTAAGGAGAATGCTTTTTGTTTTTTCTTTAATTTGACCCTCACGTGTCTCCGTAGTTGCCCGTCATAGGACTACAGCTGTACGTCTTCCCCATCCTGGGCATCATCGGGGGGGCCCTGTACTCCTGCTACAACTACTTCTATGTCATTTTGAATGGAGGCGTCGGCAAAAATGGCTCCACCGTCGCTGTAAGTGGCTTTAATTAGTCGGCATTATTTTAGGACGCATAGAAGGCGTTGTGTTTTGCAGAAATAAGCTAATAAACAGTCCTTCTGTTTAGGACACCAGTGTGCTGAGTCCTGGTTTGCACATCGGCCTCATCCTCTCGCTGGCCTTCATCATTTTCAAGAAGTCGTCCAGCCACCTGTTCGAGCAGCACCCGTGTTTATACCTGCTCGCCTTTGGCCTTGTCATCGCCAAGATCTCCAACAAGCTGGTGGTGCGTTTGATTTGCCTCAATCACCTAAAATGAACTGGCTTTTTGGTATTTTGGCCTCTGCTTTGGGGCCAACATGTTTTCTCTGTTAATTCTGTACAGAGTGTATTTAACCTGTGTTTTCTACCTCATGTGTCTCGTCTGTAGATAGCACACATGACCAAGAGTGAGTTACACCTCCCAGACACGGCCTTCATCGGGCCCGGCCTCCTCGTCCTCAACCAGTACTTCAACAGCTTCATAGATGAACATATAGTCCTCTGGATCGCTATGGTGAGTACTGAATACAGCCACAGCAGTATTCACAGGTCCTAAAGGGCTGCTCCAGTGATTTAGTGCTGCATCTCCACAACGCTGAGATAAGCGAGCTAATCATGTTGCAGGGCCAGACCTATCTCCACAGCTGTCAATGCAGGGGAATGGTCTGGTTGCACCTCAGTATCTTCTTGCAGTAGAGGAGGGAAAAATGGTTTGTTTGTATTTCTTTAAATAAATCACAATCATCCTGGATGGTGTTAAGCCCAGGATGTAGTGATGGTGTCCCTGCAAAAGCTGGATAATTCCGAGAACGAACCAGGAAGGTCTGGTTTCACGATTCAGATCTTCAGAATTTTCACAACAGTGAAACACAGACGGCAGAAGGTGAGGGAATGCCATGGAAAATACATAACCCATGGGGGCTGATACCCACAGTCTACATCCAGTGAGTCAGACTAGGCTTATAGTCCTGGAATTTTGTCGAGAAACCAAAGATGCAAAAAATTTGAAATATACTCAACAAGAAAAGGAGAAACTTAAAGATCCTTGACCCCAACAAAGTCCAACCTGTGTACAGTATATTGCTTGGTGCTATAAAATCTATCACTTCTATTATGTTCTTATCAGTAGAAAATGTTTATGTTTTCAGTTTCAGTTTAACCTAAACCCCCAGAGTAGAGCAACCCTGTGGCAATAAACATGGACATATTTTATATCGCAGGATTCAGGAGATCCTTGAACTACAGGAACACACAGGATCCTAAATGTTTTCAAAAGCATTGTATCGAAAACATTTAGTTATTTTAAGGGGCTAAAAATCTTCAGTTTTTACTGATTTTAAAGGCCAAAGGGTTTTCTTTCTACCAAGGCCTCATTCCTGCATACAATTAGTGTTTTAGAAGCTACAGCCATGATGATTTGGGTCTGCTGGTTTTAGACTTTAGGTCCAAAATAAGGAGGGAAGAAGTAAAGGGTAAGTTTGCCTGAAATGAAGATTGTAATACACCCTGTTGTGACTTAAGGAGCTACTCCAGATTGAAACTCTAAAAACAAACCTTTAAATCTGTACGTGGTTCCCTACTGGTGGCTGTTGCTGTATGATACTCCTACAGTGAGACATAAACTGCTTCAGGAGGTCACACCCATAACGTTCTCAACAAACGGAAGCAAACGTGTCTTTGAGGCTAAACGCACTTTCACAGTTAATTCCTTTAATTCTTTTCTTTGTATACCTGACTCAATTAAGAGCTGCACATATTCGTGACAGCTTATTGAACCGGGTGTGGAGTTCAATAAAAAAACAAAAACTTGCAGAACAGGTACGCCATGATGACTGACAAACACAGTTAATTCCAACTGCGTTACATGTTGTCACAGCCGTTTTCCGTGCTGTCTGTGGGACTCTGAGCTCTGCTGGTTTTCACACTAATCATCTAATCACAAGCTTACTACTCTTGTGGTTCAAAGAGCACACGGTTTCATTTACACTGAAGAAGATAAACCCAGTGATATGTGTTATCTCTGCTGGCTTTGCAACCCTGCAACATTTCACATGGTTCAGCTCTGAAAGGATGAACGTAGGTTTTGCTGCTACGGTAAAAATTTGATGCTTTAGACTGACTTTAAAGCTGCCTTAAAACATACATTTTTAAATCACAACGTACTTGAGCGTGATTTTAGGAACAGATGTTGCATTAATGTTTTCCAAGAGAGCCAAAGTTACAGGACTTCAAGCTTCAGGCCTGGTGTAATTATATACAGGATATTAGCTGATGTGTACAAAGCTGCCACCACAGTTCAGTGAATCTGGGTGGAGCCAACCTTGGTGTGTAAACAGACCTTTTTCCCAGCACACACTCTCCAACATTCAAATTGCAGGCAAAAGTGGCACAAATCAGATTTTTTTTTCCACTCATATTTGACTCAAATAATTTATTTTCTTAGCACAGAACATCACAAATCACATGGAATCTGTTCTGACTTACTAGATGTGGAGTGCGGGTATAAACCTGACATTGGCTTTTCCTGTCAGCTTTCTGTGCGCTACTATTTTCAAAATCTACCTCGCTACAGGAAACAAGAACCTCCGAGCAGCAACCTACCACACTGGAAATTTCAGGTTTTGCTGAGGATCGTGCAGTCAGGCAGTCCTGCTAGTTTTTTCTTTTTTTTTTAGTAGATTATCTATTTTCATTATCATCGTTCTGTATGCAAATGTTTCACCAAACTGTCAGTATTCTGAGGGAACACCCAAACTATTCATTCAGTTCTTCCCAAGACAACTGGGATTAGTTTAAAAGGAATATTAACATGCCAGAACATTTTGTTCCCCTAAAGCAGAATGATTTTGAGGTGCAGTCAGACCACTGTGTTCTGCAGAAAGTGCTGACTAAGCATGTTTTCAGTTTTGATTTGAACCAATTCCATATTTGCTCCAAAATCAGACACAGCTCTTATTTTTTAACAATGGAACCTCAGTGTGACTATTCATATTAGAATTTTATGTGACTTTTATTTCACTTCCTAGAACTGAAATGACAGATGTCTTTAAAAGAAGCTCCTTACATCCTGAAATTTTGCATAAAATCTGTTTCACTGAAGCCATTAACGTTACAATCCCCCCACTCCTGGCTCTGACTCTGCATTCACACACCTCCGTACAGAAGCAGCAGCTGCTGTTTAACAAAAAGCCACAGTTAAAAATTTGGCTCTTGTGAAATTGCAGGCTTCCACTGCACATAAATTTATAAATGAACGCCAACTTCTCTGGTCTCTATGTTTGCTTTCACAGACAGCTTGCTCCTGGGGAAGTCTTTGTTGTTGTTTTGCGCATATGGCTCATTTAAAAACCTGTTCACACTGAAAACCGGTAGTAGCCACATTTTAAAAACACACAAATGAACAGCCAAACAAAAAAAAAATCTGATCTGAGCAATAAATCCAGTTCGAGCATTGAGGCTTGTTGTGTGAATGAAGCCTTCAACATGTCGCTGCAGGACAAACACAGGTGTTGCTAATAGCATTAAACACACCTGCATGGCTCACTGGCTTCACTTCCTGGAACAGAAATCATTGTTAATGTTATCAGTTCCACCTGTGCTGTCACACTGTGTGTGCTGTGAAAAAGTGTTTTCTTGCCTGTGCACACAGTCCAGAGGAAAATGAATGAAAACACCTGCGCAGCTAGGACTGAAAAATGTCCAAAATAATATGCAAATATCCCATTTCACTTTTTTCCTCACTTGTGATATAGTTTATTTAAGTCAGGCTTCAGTTTAATGTTCACTGTCTAATAGAGCAGGTACCATCAAAGAAGCATGAATATGTGACATAACAGCACTTAACAAATAAACTGCAGTCTTTACGATTTACTGATTGTTGCAGTTTTGATTTAAACTCGTTTAATTGTTCAGCTCCTGTGTGTAATGCATCATGAAACATTGTATGACTTTAATAAACTGATTTGCCTGATTTTTTTATACCATAAAATATGTATATTTATAAAGGTACCGGTGAAATTTTAGCTTCATATATGAACCACTTTACGAGATATTGAGTTATCCCTCTGTACACCTGGTTTGAAAGGCAGGCTGTTTTTAAAAACAAAACAAACAAACAAAAAATTAAATTACAGCATTTGTCACAGCAAAAAAAAATATAACAGAAACAACTATCAGAACTGTACCATCCCAAAAGTTAATCATAGTCATATTTAATGAAAATCAATTAATTTTACAATAAAAATGGCAAAAATGTACCATTTGCAAAAAAAAAAAAAATTATATTCTTAAATTCTAATTAAATTAAATTAAATTAAATTAAATTAAATTCTGTGCTACTCTGCACAAGTACAAAGTCATTACTTCCACAATCACATGACAGAAAATCAGTACATTTTGGCTGAACTACAGGCTGTGTTTCAATAGAGCAGATTGGACACAAGTGTGGAAACAAATCAAAATGTTAAGGAGTTAAAAATGGAGTCTAAAATTTTCCAGTGGTCGTAAAACCTGTGGGAGATGTTGTACCTGTTGATTCCAGGTGTTTTTTTGTTTTTTGGGTTGTTTTTTTTTTAAAGATGTTCAACTTTCATTTTGTCTTTCCTTTTTATGATATATGACATTATATCTGTGTCATACTACACCAAAAATATTTCAGAGTTCTCTGTACTTCTAGCCATGGTTGTGCTGTTTCCATAGAGGTGCAGGACTTTATGATGCAGTGAAAAATGAGCCCACAGAGTGTAAAAATATGACACAAGGAAAAAAAACACTTGGGTTCAGAGTGTTACTAGATTCTTCATATGGCATTTTTCCTTTTTTCCAGCCTTTAATGTTTGATCCTCCCCTTCCTTTCTGCAGGTCCTCTCTCTTGTGGATCTGACGCGGTACTGCACCGGCGTTTGCCTCCAGATCGCTTCCCACCTGCACATCCAAGTGTTCAGCATCACGCCGCCGAGCCACGCCCACCGCGACTGACGGCTTGCCCGGCGGGAGGAGGCGGGGGGAGACGAAGATCTCTCGCCGCTCCTGAAAGCAGACAATGACGACGAGGAGAGACCCTCGACCCCGAGCCACTGCAGCCTTGACAAAGTCACCACTTCTGACTAAAACTGCCTCAGCCACCAGATGGAAAAGTGAAACCAACATTCACACTGCAAACCAAAAACAAAACAAGAAAAACCTTTTAAAAGCATGGATCTATAGAATGTAAAAAGAAAAACATAAGTGGAACCAGAGTCTTTCTTTTCAACATGGGTGCATGTTGTTAGATTTTTACATCCAAGGGTCGCTCTTTCCACTTATTCAACACAATTACCAAAATGTTTTCTTTTTTTTTAATAGGTGTCTTATAGCTCAGGCAAATATCAAAGAATTTTTATCCGCTTCAAATGAAAAGACACGTTTGTGATGGATTGTCATATAATTTCCTGAACACGTAAATATACGACAATCACCTGAAAAAAAAAGAGTTGCTAAACTTCTTTGATATTTGCCGAAGCTAATTAGATAACCTGTTTTCTTAACCGCTCTTGTTTTTATTTATTTAATGAATCAATCTGGCACGAATCAGGACTTGAAAATCCAATTTTAAATTTTACAAATGACCTTTATAACCTCAGATAATTTCCAATGAAGTTTCCAATGTGGGCAGGCAGATTGTCAACGCGCTACGTGAAGGGGTAACGGTCTGTGTTAGTGCTGAAAGCGACGTCCTCACGAACACCACTCCAGCTTCTAACGTTTTTACTTCCCGTTACTCATCTCGTCCTGGAAAATAAAAATTAAAAAAAGCCTTGGGCCTCTCTAGCGCCGTCGACTGATGAAGCATTAACACTCGACTTGTTCTGCTTTCTCTGTTCTTCTCCCTGAAGGGCTAATACTTAATTACGTGTGATTGTACAGAACTGAACTGAAGACGCCTTAAATATTTTTGTTGTAATTACTGTTGAACTTGTGAATATTTAAAGCAGCTTTGTACATGTTTTTGTTTGTTTCTTCTTCTTCTTTTTTTTTTCCACTGAAGTATCAAACCAGATACAACAATAGTAATAATAACACAACGTGACTGGAATTTTTTTAAAACTGTAACACTTCTGAAGTCTTTTCACTGAAACAGGTGTCTGTTATGTATAGGTGAGCGGTTCATTTGGTTATTGAGGATTTGTTGGATTGTCGGTAATTCTTTGTTGATCGAATATCACTGAATCAAAAGGGATTTTTTCCACAAAGCCTGTAAACTATTTAAGGGTTTAAAAAAAAAAGGGTACTCTTAATTTTTAGTTTCAACAGTAACACCATCTCCCCCTTGGACTCTGCTTGGACAGGATTCTGGACATTGAAGAGGGGCGCGTCCTTTCAAAGATGATTTTGCGTAATTTGTGGATGGACCCTGGAACTATGCATTGAAATGTACGTTGATTCCAAATACATTGTTGCACTGTTCAGTAATACAGTGAAACACCTTTATACTAACCGGTATGAGTGAAAAAAGATTGTAATAAAGAAAATATTTTTCATCCATTTTGTTGCTATTGGTGGGGGAAAACAAGAACTGCAATACCACAGTGTAGAAATACTGCGTTACTAGTAAAAGCACTGCATTCCAGTAAAATGTACTTGATCTGCAGAAACAATGTATATATCTTTATATACAATATGTTGTAAAATTCATATTTTTAATGTTCAGCAATAGTTCAGTCCAGTGGCTCCTCAACTGAGACCTTCTCTAAGGGTTCACAAGGTAAATCTGAAAGGTCAGAAGATAATTAATTAAATTAAAAAAGAGAAATAAAAGTTCTGCCACAGCAGTTTATATGTACTAAAATCTCAGATAATTGAATGAACTTTTATAGGGAGAAACATGAGAAGCTCCAATCCAGCATTTGTTCGACTGAGAACCACTGTTTGTACCTTTAAGGGTGCATTGTGTTTTTAAAGCTTTTCATATGTGATACATATATACACAACTGTAACATAAAGTGAAAGAGTAAAGATGCAAAAAATGAAAGCTCAAGTAAAAGTGGTTCAAAACTGTTTTAACTGTGGAGGACAAAAGCCAACAACAAGATGACCGAACCAAATCACATTTATTTCAGTCAAACAAACCTCGGAAACTGATGCAATCTGAGGAAATCCCATTTTGCAAAATTCATTGCTCAGCTTCTTGCCGGCCCAACCTGCTGACATCACACATCTTATGACTCGGAGCAAAATGCTAACAACTTCTAGCAGCCACTTCCATTTTTTTATTTTTGTCGTTATAATAAAGAACGCTGTAAAACTGACAATCGGAGGAGAAGATGACGAGCACTTTCTGAGGCTATGTTTACATTCTGGCATTCAAATCTGGTGCATCAGTCACTGGACTCACGGTCACAATAATACAATCAAAAATAAGTTACAGAACATGCTGAGGGAGTCTGAATTTCAGACAGCAGCGAGCCTGTCGAGTCCCACGGGGACACACATACAGGCGGCTGTGAACGCTGTAGTATCACTGACATGGAGCAACAAATACATCGTACCACGTTAAGAATGATGATAATAATATTCTGTATCTCATTCACTCTCACTGTAAACCACTAGATAAAGGTGTGATGTGGCCAACAACAGGAAGAAAGACATTTAAAAACCCAACAAAAACGTTCAAACAAGCAGGAATGAACTACGAAGGCACTTCAAGTTTTCGTGTTTTTAAAGATTAATGATTCCTTCTCATCCTATATGTATGTTTTCTTCATCTCCATAAAATGAAGCCATAATGATACAAAACAAACAGGGCTAGAAGCAATGATTGTTGTCATTATTGGTTGATCTGCCTGACTAGTTTTTCACGATTTTTTTTATATAAATTGCGAAACAAAAACACACAAAAAAAACCAACACAATTTCCCAGCAGTAAATGTGACATCTTTACATGTCTTCTCAAAGAATTCATAATGATATAAAACAGGGAAAAAATAGAAGAAATTACAAACATTTAAGAAGTTTGTATCAGCAAATGTTCAGGATTTTTACTTTGAAAAGTAGAGGTGGAGATACTTTGTGTTTTTCTGGTAAAACGTGCTTGATGCACACAGACACACTGAGAGGCTGATGCTATCAGGTGTTTCACACTTTAACAGCACATCAGTCGAGGGACGTGGTGAAGGCCAGACATGAGGAGAGTGGTGCAGGGTGGAGGGAGTGCTGAGTGTTCTTTGTACGGAAAGTCTCGGATGCCCCCAGTGGAGGAAAAGAAGATTTACAGTCTTCTTCGACGTGGCTGCTATTCCCTTCACCGGCCAGCCCCATCCGTCATCCGCTGAAAAATGTTTCATCGCCTTCGTACTCAAGTCTCTCCTCGATCCGTGCAGATGCAAACATGCACTGAGGACTTAAGATTCTGTTTCCGTCCAGTCCTCCGGTTTGGATCGCCTCCCCTCCCCTCCCCGCCCTTAAAAGAGGAGAGGAGGGAGAAGTTCAGTCAGAAGAAGTCTTCCTCTTTCACACCCGCTCGGGGTTGCTGTCCCTGTTTACCCTCCGTCTGGGGAACAGCTTTCGCTTCAGCAGAATGAGCTGCAGGAAGAAGGATATGAAGAATGTTAGAACAAGAAAGTGCAGACAGCAAAGGAAAGATGGAAACGCTTTGAGGAGGATCAATATAACAGGGGAGCTGGAGATCACAGAGAGGCTTTTTTTTTGTGTTTCTGGGGGCGTGTCTTCTCTTCCCGCGTATAGTTTTGAGCCCAAATTTTTTCTTTCCCATTTTTTGGTTTTTTGTTGATTTTTTTTTTGTTCATTCTTTTGTTTTGGCTTGACATGACCTAGAGCAGCTTGTTTTTTTGATATTGTGTTGTGTTTGCTGTTGATGCCTTGGTGGTAGTTGTTTTCTTTTTTTTCATAATGTTGTGTTGTCCCAACCATTCTTGTCGTTTTTTTTCTTCATTATTATTTTTGCCACCGCTTCTTTTTTTGTTTGTTTTTTTCGTGTTTTTCCTCTACTACACGATTGTTGAGGCGTCTTATTCTTTTTTTTGTTCTGGAGTTATTCTTGTGGTACTGCTGCACGGTTTTTTGGGGAGCAGCGCCTCCTAATCTTGTTGGGCAAATATCTTTTTTTTTTTTGTTCTTTCAATATCCTGCAAGCTTCTTAGTTCATACAAAGAAAATTTAGATAATTTACAAACACTGTTGTGAGTTCCGGGGAGTCGGCTGGTTTCTGGGCAGCCCAGAGTCTACAAATGTTCTGGCCTCAGAGTACTATTTAACACCATGTTCTGTCTAGCACATAACCCTTCCAACAAATTTCCCGTGTTATTTTTACACCTTATTTTTGTACAGATTAAAGAAACAAGATATAAAGTGTCAATTAGTAACCTTAAGAGGTGCTGATGGACGGTTTGTTTGATCACTGCATAAAGACAGTCTAAGTGTTTCCCAATGTTTCCAGTCTTTACGTTAACTGACCAGTGTAGCTTTATATTTAGCGGGAACAGATGGAAGAAACGGTATCTAATTCAACTCCAGGACCCACAAAAAGTATGCACGCGTCCCAAAATGTCAAACTCTTCCTTTCAATAATCAAGACTTGGACATGAACCTCCCCTCACATGTTTGTAACCCAAGAAAGCAAAGATAATCTTAGACGTGGAGCGGCAGGGTGAAATCGTGTCCCTGTGAGAAGTGAGGACACTTTTGATCTCGCTAATCTAAAGCGTACCTTAATAACTTAGACAGTAGGACGGCCAGGCTCATCTGGTGCCAGAAAGACATCAGAAGTCTGTTTGTGCACAGTGACCGAGACACTGGACAAGTCTGGCACCTTCCTCAACAGGGAAAATTCTCCTAAGGTCACCGCAACTATTAACCTTTCTTTGAGGAGAAACTGGAAACCTCTGGATTAGAGAAGTGCCGCAGCTCAAAGTCAAACCTGGGTCAAGCAGTCGTTGTTAAACAAGCTCCTGACATCTGTTTCCAGCAGCAAACTGGGAGGATTTTACATTTTACAGGTGGTGCAAAAATATTTTCCTGATTTTAAAAGTTATTGCAGTAATCTATGGATGCTGTAGAAATCCAACAAAGATGATTAAAGTGAACGCAAATACTGTCTGATCCAGGTCAACAAAGGCAAATCACATTTTGCATTTCACAAAAGGACTTCTAGGGGTCTTTCATTTCAACAAAGTCGGGTCCCGGCTCGGCTGGTCATACGAGCTCGTCACATGAGACAGACGCACCTCACAGTGGAATTTTGGTATCGAAGGCCCGAATCATAGCTCGAGTGTGAATCATGGAAATGAAGAGGTGTGACAGTGAATGTCCCGTGTGTCTTTATCAGAACGTGTAAATGAACCGAGTGTGGTTCGAGGTGGACGCTGACCTGTTCTGCGAAGAAGGACATGACAGTGAAGATGACGAGTGTCACGAGGACGCAGTGGGTCCAGAACTTCAGCTTGTCTCGATACACCCGCCTGGGAAACAACACATTTCGGTTAGTTAGAGCTCATCTATTGTTACCCAACACCAACAGGGGCAGATGTACGTATCGAATGTATGTTTCCTGGCTGGATGAAACTGACGACAGACTGTTGTGCTGTGATGATGTAACAAGAAGGAAGCAGGAGTTATGCGGAGGGCAGCAGGGCAACGGGGCGACAGGGTGACATCACCTCACGCCATCTGCCTGTCACTTGACCAACTCAGACATAGAAAAAGAGGTGGAAAGGAAGGGGAGGAGACGAGAGGCTCAGCTGTGTCGTGATCTTGCGAGTATCTTACAGCGAGCGACTGATCTAAAGCAGCTCGGTCTAATTTTAAAGTCTCTACACGAGGTTGGCATTCCCCAGCTGAAGCCAACTGAATACGGGAGCAGGAACCCTCGTGAGGGATTCCCATCACTCAGTCCCATGTAGGGACAGCTACAAACTCCTGATTTAGTCGCAACGGTTTAAATAAAAAACAACTTGATAACTTACTGGCATGTGCAGTAAGGACACAGTGCTGTATGAGTGCTTTTCAACCAATACAACTACAAAAATAATGAAACAAACTAGACATCAGAACATTAATGGGCAGCAAGATCTAACTTAACCAAACATGCACCTGTTGTTGTTTACAACCTTTGTGTTTTATATGGTTGAAAACTGAAGCTCTTTTTCACTATTTCAACTCATTTTTGACTGAAAATGTAACCGATTAACCAAAAACATAACAGAAAATATCACACAGAATGTAAACATATGTCTACTGGCACACTAGTTTTCTAAGTATTCGATCATAAACTAAATGATGAGGATGAAGATGAAATAAAAAAGCCAAGTGAAAGTGAAATCAAATTTCAAGGGAATCCATCAAACAGTTAAGAAATCTTCAACAAATTTCAACCTCATGATGGCTCAAGAAGGAAGGTCAGCAGAAGACTAAGTTGTGAGCATAAATAATCTGGGAATCATGAATGTTTGTACCAAACTGGATGACTAGATAAGTGAAAGCTCTGACCTTCTGATGATACATTATCAAAAGGACAATGTCAGCAAAGTTGTGAGGATTCATCGTCTGGGAACCATGAATGTCTGTACAACATTTCATGGTTATACATCTGCTAAAGCATTTCTGTAAGAACCAAATGGTGGATGATTGGAGCCTTAGCAGAAACTGAGCAAATTTCTGTGCACACACTTCATAGCGTACCATTCCTGGAGCTCCTCCATATGCAGGAACCTGTTCCGGTATTCTCTGGGTAGTTCGAACTGGGACGGTAGCGGGAACATGGACTCGTAGAAGTCTCTCAGCACAGCTTTCACCGTGGCAGCGTCCTTATGGCTGTGGTCGATGTTATCATTCAGACAGATGAACTTCCTTTGGGCAAAAATAAAGACGTTGGCTCAGTTTAACAATTAAGACTGGACGGATACGAGCTTTGGTTGCAGCACATCAAGGGAAAACAACAGAAAAGTGTTCATTTGTAGGGAATGTAAAGCTGTCCTCACCTGGGATTCTTTCTAATGTCATCTAACTGGCCGACCACATGGGACACGTTGGTCCGTACCATCTTGAAAGCGATCTCCTCCTCACCCATGATCTCAAACCTGTCCACAAAAAGCCATATTAACTTAGTCCTCAAAAAAAAAAAAAAATAAAATAGATAATAATAAATATAAAATACAAATATCCTAATAAATAACAACTGTCAATCTCACTTGTATTTGTTCTGGTCTCTGAAGGCTTTGAGAATGCGCTCTGTGATGGGCTTGCAGTGGAGGACGAGGCCCTTTGTGACAGGAGGCTGTAGATAAAAACAAAAGGAACCTCTGTTGAATGATTCAATGTACATTTATAAATCAAAGAGGCATTTTGTAACATCAGAAGTGTCATTTAACATCAATTTGAGGTTTTGTAAGCCTTTTATTTTAAGTTTCAGCTCACCATGCTCGGGTCATAGTAAGCTTCCTGCGTAGGGTTCACCAGGTGGAGCTGAGTCAGGTTAGTCGGGAGTGTCTTGGAGCAGTTTATCAACATCTGCTCCAAACCTGTCAGGTCCTGGAAATGCCACAAAGAATAAAGACAAATATGTTTCACAACTGCAGTTCTTGTAAACTGATGACTAGTCTCAAATCTTTTTGCTGGCAAGATGCAACAGAGCGACGTCTGACCTGGAGGCTGAGGGGCAGCTCGTGGATCCTTGTGGCAAGAGTTCGAATCTCTCGGTCGGACAGAACACCAGAGTGGTCGGTGTCGATCTCATCAAAGACTTCGGAGACGTTGAGCTGCTGCTGAGCGCTCATCAGGAAGTAAAAGTATGAAAAGGCAAACTGCATGTCCTCAGAGTGACGAACACGGTGGCCTGAGGTTTTGTCAAACTCTTCTGGAAATCTAAAGACAGGAGCACATAGATTAAGATACAGCCTCTTCAGAATACATTAACATCTACACAAAGACATTAAACAGTGTCCCCTACGTGTCCTGCAGCTCCTGCATAATGAGACGATCAATCATGTGTGGCATGTGTGCAGGGACTTTGCGGGATGTGAAGCCAAACTGTCCGTTGAGCAACTTGTTGACGTATCGCAGAGAGTCAGCAAAAGTGTCTCGCAGCTTTCTTGCTGTAGCAGCACCATCAGTCTCATAAGACAGCTCCCTCTGAAGACGCTCCTCTTCCTGTGGAGTCAACAGGAAGAAAATGAAGTCAAAATGTTTCACTAGAGGTTAAAAGTAAAAGTTGGGAGACCTACAAACCTCAAGCAGGGCTTGGAAGTATTTCCTCCTCTCCCACGGCAGGAAGCCTCGGTCTGCGGAGATGAAGTGATGGAGCCTCCTCCCCACAGGAGCAGCAATGGCTGGCTCAGGCTGACTCTCTGTGCTTTTTTTCTGGGAAACGCTGCTTAGAAGTTTGGACGTCTTGGGTCTCTCAATCACAGCATTCAGAGGATTTGGCTTGTCAGTTACAAGGTCTTTCTGTTTACCGTCGTTGTGGACTGGGATGAGGGCAGTAGCAGGTTTGTCTTGCACAGCCACATCTTTTTTTGGCAGTCCTTCCTTTTTCTGATTTTTTTGAATGACACCAGCTTCATTTTTCATGGGTGGCTTTCCTTCTAACTTATCTCCCTTAAGGTCTTTAAAAGGCTTCCCCTGAACTCTGCCTGCACCATCACTGCCTGGTTGTGAGCTGATGGCTTGCTGCTGTTCAGTCAGTGTCTTATAGGGTTTTAGAAGTTCAGCCTTTGTGAGGTCATAACACTTCACAGTAATATTGCCAATCAGAAGCTTCTCCTCCAGCTTTTGAAGCTCACTGCGCACAACCGCTGGTAAAAGTGACACATTTACTGAAGGAACCTGTATGACAGCCTCAAGTTCAGCAGGCTCCCTGTTCTGGATCTTAGGACCTCGTTTGTCCTCAGGAACATCTGAGAAAGGGTACACTGGTTCAGGGGTTGGGGTCACCTTTGGGTCTTTTCCTGCATCTTTGATTACAGTTTGGGAGACGTTAGTTTGAGGAACTTCACGAGTGTCGACAGCTACACTGAAACTCATAATGAACTCGGCTTCGTCTTCTCTTTGGAAAGTGAGGTTGTACTGGATCTGGGTGGCATTGTGGCCAGAGTGGAGCAGAAGGTGGATGGTCTTCCACTTGTTGGCGACGGAGGTGTGACGAACTACTCGGTTGTCGCTGACGTGGGCCTCAGAGACCCTGCGAGCAATTCTCTCGAAGCTGAAATACAGCCTGGTTTCGCCCACAGGGAGGGTGTAGAGGCTCTGGTTCCTCAGCAGGGTCACACGGTGCAGCTCGCCGAAGTGCTCTGCAACGGAAATTAATACAGATAAGATTTAACAGCATCATATCACATGACAGGCCCAAAACAAACAATGCATAAACCGGTCTGTCAAAACTTGACTGTGTCTCTCAGCCCCAAACACACTGGCTCCTACTGAAGAAAACAGGAGGCCATCGTGTGACAAGGACATTTCTAAAGCAGCTGGACACTGCATTTGTGCATTTGTGAAAAGAGCATTTGTCTGGAACCTTTGTCAGGCATGCTTTGATACATATTAGACACACAGGTGACCATTTACAGCATGAGGATGTTTGCTGTAATAAAAGTACATGCCTCTTACAACAGTGTGCTCAATCGTGTTTTTTAATAGTTCCTGGACAACAATGGACCTCTTTGGCAGCACAGACAATACAGAATAGGTTCATTTTGGTCTTATTGTTGGATGTGTTGTCACTATGTCACCAGATACATTCCTTATCCTGACATGTCCCTAATGGCAGATTAAGTTAGTGTTATAGTAGCTGAAAAACCTCATGATTATATGCATTTGCTTAAAACTCACCTTGGCCACAGTCGCCCACATCAAAGCCACAGGAAAGTACATTGCAGGCCTGGTCACAGAACTTGTCTGCCAGCCAGGAGTTGGCACAGCCTTGGTTGCAGTAAGACGTCCCCCCAAGTCCTCCAATACCACCCGCAAACTGCCACACCTGTCCACCAGCTCCACCGGCTCCACCACCACCGATCCCACCAGCAAACCGACTGTTCCCTGCAACACCTGTCAAAGAGAAGCATTCATATATTAAAAAAAATACAACCCAAACAAGCTGATTCATACAAGACAGATAGCTGTGTTTATCTCTTTACCCAGACAGTCTCCTCCATCCCAGTCACAAGCAGAGTTGTTGCAAGCCTTGTCACAGTAGCCATCTTTGATCCAGGATCCTGGGCAGCCCTCTGCACAGTTGGGAACAGGCCAGGTGAGATACACCTGCAGAGAGAAGACACAAGTGAATGCCAATTTTGGTATTTCACCATCAAATCGTGGCACAGATTTCACACTGAACCTCATTGTCAGCACTTTTCATGTTGTGTTCACACCTTCTGTCCTTTCGAGTGGCTGTAGAAGTCGTCCGGCCACACGTCTTTGCCGAACATCACGTCATCATTGAGGTAAATAAACTTCTGGGAGAGCCCCGGGATGCGATGGATGTGGGTCTCTATAGCGGGGGAGCTGAAAGTGGGAAGGTGGCTGTGGTTCAAGAAGATGTCCTGGAAGTCAAACAAGGACATATTCACATGCATGTAGTAATAAATAAACATTTAATTTCAAAACCATACAAAGAATAGTTTCTGTGACAAGTATGTATGCTGATTTGACTGCAAAAAACAAAACAAAACAAAACAGAAATTGTGTTTTAATAAAATCAGACTTTGAAGACCATTCAGTTCATTAAAATAAATAAAACATGTACAATTTGACCACTGATTTCATTGTTTGAAGTTTAAGACATTACATTGGGTTAGAAGTCAGTAACAACAAGCTGACTTCCCAAATTGAGGCTTGAATTTTACCTGATGTGTGACAACTGAAACTCTGGGGTTATCCAGATTGAGCCAGGAGGGAATCTGTCCGTTAGTGACGATGAAGATGTGTCGCACCCAGGGGGCGTGTCTCTCCACCGAGCGCAGCGAATAACGGAGCTCCTCGTTGTCCTCGAACCGGCTGGCTGATACGTCTTCATCCTGTTTAGACTGGAGGGAAAAAACAGACCGTAAAGAACTTTGCAGATCATAATAAAAATTTCCATTAGCATTACTGTGGTTCTATGCAGTTAAATGTCATATGTTGCTATAAGATCAGACTACATGATGCACCAACAAAGAGTGTTTCAGGTGATTTTATACTCGCTAACAGGGTTATATTCATATCAGCAGATGGAAATTTGTCTGAAACAAGAAAATGTGGCTCTTATTACTTTAAATATTGATTTGTAAAGTTATATAGCAAAGAGAAGACAGTGTCAGAGTAATGTACCTGTGAGATGGCAGTGAGATCCCAAAACAAGTAGCCAGGACTGATGGTTAACTCCTTCCCATCCAGCGTCAGGTTCTTTTTAGCCTGCTGCGTCAGATCAGTGAAATCCTGCGGGGTCTTCAGGTGGAGCAGGGCGATGCTGGCCTCCGAGTACAACTCAAACTGAAGGAAAAAATATATATATTAACAGTACAGATTTAGCTCAGAAGACTACACCAGAGGTTTGGCACGGACTAAATAAAAATAAGTGAAGCAGCAGAGGCCAAGATTTCCTGACTTGCAGGTCCCAGTACGGATTAAGCTCTGAACACACTGGATCCTAAAATTCTCATAAGGGTTAATAGTTCAGTGCTATTTCTTGTACGACTCTCACAACATGCAATTCTCATTCGCTGTTATTAGCCAAACTGCTCTAGCCTATAGTCACTACTACAGCTCAAACTAGAATATATTAACAACTATACTTCTATCATGACTGTGCTTAACAGATTGGAACTCACGTCCCCTGACTCTCCAAAGTTCATCCTTGGCAATTTTATAAATCTATTGTGTTTATTTTTTTGATGTCTTTATATTAAATACTCAGTGAGCTTTTAAATTGCCCCTAGGGGATAAATAAAGTCATCTGAATTGAACTGAATTGAGTGGATTACCATGACATTTTGTACCATTCTCACAATCCCTCCACCTGTCCACCGGTGCCACCATGAGTTTGATTTCTGTGTTTCAGAGTAAGATATGTACTGCAAGTATTGCTGTACTGCAAGTATTGCTGTACTTGCTGTTTGGTACAGATAATTAGGGTACCATGAGGTTGAAATCTAATAATTTCTGTGATGATCTGGTTTCTCCTTTAGCTACTTATTCAGTGAAATAAATCAGTACAGACTAATTCGATTTGATTTTGAGAGAAACATCTTGAGTGTTAGATGGACTGTTGTTAGATTTGGTACACACATTCAAGGTCCTTTAAGGATAAAGTCAACTAATTTTGGTGTTCCCCTTAGTTTTCACACGTCATCATGATTTGCTTAATTCAATTTACTCCATACCAAAAGACCCAAACAACCTGATTTATACAAGACAGAACCTCAGCTGTACTTTATGTTTGGTGTTAATAAGCAAAGGTTGGCATGACACCCACATCCTAAACATAAGCGTTAGGCTCAAAACACTTAAGTTACAGCCCACATAGCTACTAGCGTTGGCTGTAGACTATCTTCTTAATATTTTATATAAATACAAATTTCAAATCTTTCAAGAACGTGGGCTTGTAGAAGATATAGTTTCTAAACTCATGTACCAAGTTCCCAGAGTTGACACATGGCAACCTCGCTGTCACATGTTAAAGCTCTAAAGTTCCTCTTTAAGTCAAAAAGCAAAAGTAACTGTGTCTGCTGTGGGAAAATCCTTCAAGGAAGTTTCTCAGAAGTGAAGGCACATGCTCAGCTATGTGGTTTAGCTGCAGGGACAGGCTGGTGACAGAGACTCTGACCGGAAGATTTCTGAAATATGGAAATAAATTAGTGGGAATGAAAACTGTGACTTCTTGGACAAACCAGGCAGGGCGACCTGCGACCCTTCAGACATACAGAGGTCAAATCAAAGCAGCCATGATGCTCATGTGGAAGCATCCTCTGGCTGCTGGATTCATACTAACGAGAGACAGAGAGAGAGAGTGCGTGAGTGTGTGTGTGTGTGTGTGTGTGTGTGTGTGTGTGTGTGTGTTTACATAGAGGTGAGAGTTCAGAAAATTCTATGATGTCATCCTCTCCATCTGGGTCACATGGAGTTGGCTCACCGTCTGATCTCAGGACAGTTATGTGAGGCATCACTGGACTCTGTGTGTGTGTGTGTGTGTGTGTGTGTGT
>NW_007579351.1:55859-70915 GCF_000690725.1 Stegastes partitus | reverse complement strand
GTGTGTGTGTGTGTGTGTGTGTGTGTGTGATATATGTGAGAGAGACACCCCTGGCCTTGGCCATTAAAAACCTTCTGTCTCCTCTCTCAGACTTTCTCCATCACCCAGCACCGAATACAAACATCTCCCATGGGCAGTGATGGAATGTAACTAAGTACATTTATTGAAGTACTTCAGCATTTTCATTTTTATGTTACTTTATATTTGTGCTCCTCTACATTTCTTAAGGAAATATTGTACTTACTACTGTACTTGTCTGGCGTCTTTAGTTATTCAGTTTATTTACATTACTGTTTAATGCTTTTCTATAGACTAAGATGCATATAAAATTGGTGTAGTAGGTTCGTCATTTTTCATGTAAAAATACCAATATTTAGTGGATCCAACTTTTTAAATGTGATAACTTGCAGCTCTTCCTTTAACTTATTTTAATAACTTAGAGATCTGGACTGTGGGTTGGGCAAAAAGTTTTGTGAAGGTGTCATATTGAGCCATATAACAAAAACAACAAATCAATCAAACAACTGATAATAATCAGATCAGTCCATAATATTACATAGTTAGAAAATGAGCTGCCAATGGCAAGGTTCTGTTTACAGATTAATAATGATTAATACTATTCAAATGATATCATATATCATAGAGTAGCAGTCACTCTCTGCATTGTATTTTAAGTACATATTTCTGACTATACTTACATACCTTTACTTAAATAACATTTTCAAACCAGGATTTCCTTGTAATGCAGAATTACTACTTTTAAAGGCTCTGAATTCTTCTTCGACCTCTGCGCACGAGCTCGTGTTCGGCCTCGACTCGTCCGTTTTTCTCCGCTCCTGTTTTTAGGTGAGGAGGATTAGCTGGTACTTATAAACCCAGCGGAGAGACAGCAAGGCACGGATCACGTTGCCATCTTTATTACAGCTCTCTTTATAGTCCTGATAATGCTCGAACACATGCACAAAAAGCAGAGGTGTGTGGCGGCCTTAGACAGGCGTGTGCACATAAGTCTGGTTATTTACTACGCGACGGTTAAGTAATGATTAAACCTGTCAAAGTTAAGTAATTTCACCTGAAAAAGTTGAAAAGTTAAAAAAAAAAAAGTATGAGAAAAAAACATTTACATTCATCAATATTAAGTATTTTATCACCAAGCTTCTTCAGCTCCACATCTGTGTGCTCACTACTGCATTAAGAAGCCCCGAGAGGATTTTGTTTGTTTTATATAAACTGTATATCTACATAAGATTGTTGGTCAGACAAAACAGCAACTTGTGGACCTTCAGCCCAGACTCTGAGACTTCATGATGGACACTTTTCACATTTTGAAGTCTAAATCAAGAGCTTCTTAAGACCAGCCTGGGTCCAAAATCACCAAACACCAACATCTGAAGACCTTGTTACATCTGTCACTTAGAAAATCTTTCATTCCTAAATTTTCGAGCTTAGCTACAAAATCTGAGCACAAAATAGAAAACGGCTGTAAGTTCTGAGGGTATTTTTGCTATAACATAAGGTTAGTGTTGCTATAACTTAAAGTTAAAAAAATATTGCACTATAATGCTTGTTATTGTGCTCTTATGAGACTGTTTTAGAATTCAGCATCACCGCACACAGTAAAGCTCCTTTCAGATGTTCACTTCTTTAATTTAACCTGATGGCAACTGAACATGTTAAGCATCCTCCTCACTTTTCTGTAAAAGTTGCAACGACTATCTTACCCAATCAGACCCAACAACATCTATGTACCACTTTCAACACAGCACAAGTGTGGACTGCATGCAGCCACGTTAACCAATCAGCACACAAAGGCGATGTACTTCAAAATGTGTAATTTCACAAAGGCTTTTTTCCACACTTCAGCACTTACTAGTCCAGAAATTTAACAGAGTGCTAAAGATGCAGTATGTGTGCCAAAATCACAAAACGCCTTTCTAATTCACTCTGCTCTACAATGTCACCTCTATCGCAAACTTGAATGTCTATAAAAAATAAAACTTCACTACAACTAAGGCTGAGATTAGCACGTCAGATTAATGACTAAAACAGCTTCTGACAAAACATTAACAGGCACTGCAGTTCGGTTTGTTGCTTCCAGCTGTTCGTAGGTGTATTTCCTCTGGGTTTATGAAATACTTTCACTTTAACAGATGAATGAAGTCAGCAATGTTGCTTATTGCATGTCGGGAAAGAGCTTTAACATTTGTCACCGTAAACAGTGGAGCTATAACCAGCAGCACTGATTTGCCACGACGCACTTGACACCTGTCACCAAAATGTTTGTATCGCTAACAAACATCGACCTGGAAGCGGACAAGTCGTTTTTCCTGGCGTCAAATGCGACTCGAGTCTCTAGAGGGAGGAAGCTGCTCTTCTTCAGAAAAACAATCTCAAGTAGGATTAAAAATATGGAACCACATGTTTGTTTTCAAGGAGAGGAGACAGAAAGATGAGCTGTGGTGCCTGTGCTGTCAGTGAAATTTAATGTTGAAAAAGTAAACACTGCAGGTTTTGTCAGATCATCTTGCACATCCTCCAGACAGCAGCTGAAGTTATTCCTCACCGCGGCATTAACAAGCCCCGGGTGTATTTTACTCTCAACACGTTATAAACTATAATCACTGAGGCTTGCATGTTGCTGCAGAGGTTAAAAAAATGTAATTAGCCAAGAAAAAAATCATCGCTGTGGGTAAACTAATTAACCCAGTGGTGAGCGACCTTTTCAGGCAGCTGGACTCAGATGTTACAGCAACTTGTAGCCTCGTCTAAACTTAAGTTGTATTATTCTGTTGGATGGAGAGATTAGGTCAACACTGAACATCAGAGACAGGCCAGAAAAACTCTGTAGCAGTTCAATTGGTTTTGTTTTAATAATTTAAAAAGCGTAGGATATTAGTTTGACAGTGAAGTTCCATAGAGACTCTTTTCTAGATCAAAAAAAAGTAGTGAGATAGCTCCGTTGCAAACATCTGACATAGAACAAGTCTCTATAAGTCAAAAATTTGACAATCCTACTGAGACAATCCAGGAAAGTTACTTGGACACACATTTAACGCAGACTGTTCTTGAGGATGTTATTTATCTGAGATGAAAAATTTGATTTAAAGGGATAGTTTGGTTTCTTTGAGGTGGGGTTGCATGAAAGTCAGTGGATGAATACAGTAAATGACGAGGAGAAACCCCCAGTATGGAGAAGCAGTGAACTGAAGCTTTTATATCATTGTCTTCAAAGCCACCAGTCAAAAACCACCACTCATTTTAACCTGCAGATCATGAAGGCTGCCAGTCTGTTATTGTGTCATTTTGGTGTTTAAACATGCCAGTACAGATCTGATCTGGGTGTAACAGCTTCAGTTCTCTCTTGGAAAGGGCTCAATAAAGGTACGGTAAAGTAATGAAAACATCTAAAAACTGAGCTCTCCTAAAGTGATTTTTCTTTCTAAGTGGTTGAAATATATTCTGTTTTTGAACCCGTCCGCAGAAGTTTACTGTTTAGCTTCCGTGCCGGATCACCTGTCCGCATCTCAGACTGATGGTACGTGATATGCTGTGAGTAATACTCGACAATTGACAAGTACCTCATAAAACCCACTTCAACGAAACCGATCTGTCGACATTAATCATCCTGACATGAGACATTATCACCTGATGTTGACGTGCAGGGAAGTCTGAAGCTGATGGAACATGAGAAAGGGAACTCTGGGAATTAGGTTTGAAAATAAAGGTTCCCTTTAAGAGCATTTGCATAAACTTTTACTGAATAAACATCAGAATTAAAGCAATCAGTCATGAAAGTAACATTTTTTTTAAGCAAAAATCCCTAAAAAGTCACTGGTTTCAGCTCCATGATGAACAACATCAACTGCTTTTGTCTGTAAAGATTCTCCATTATCCAGGTCCTGATATATCAAAGTGTCAAAATGAAGCGAACTGGACTTGTTTGTTTACTGAAGAAGTTGCATCTTTCAACAAAAGGCAACTGACTTACATGCGAAGTGACCAGTTTTTAAGGTGGTAATAGCTCCTCAAGCACTTAAATGCATCAGACTCCCCAAAAGTCAGTTAGAACTGAAGAAGTCTTTCAGATGAGAGATGAAATGTTTTCAACAGACTCAAGCCAATACAGGTCGTTCTCATTTCAACACTTAGATAATTACTGCTTTTCTTCCTTCTCTGTATTTTGTCTGAGAGAAATCAGAACATCTTTGGATTTTTGACAGTTTTTATTAACTAACTGAGGAATTTGAGAAACTATGGGGACATTTTTCACCTTTTTCTTAACTGAAAAAAATCATAGACTTCCTAAAAAGTAACTGTGAGCTGCAGCCTGTCTGAACACATCATTATGTCACAGCTCATTTCATTATCTATACAGAGATCAGTACAACGAGGTACCTGACGCTTTGTATTTGCATATTTGCACTCAAGCATGTACAAAACACTAACATATAATTTGCTTCACAAAATCTACATTTAAAGTTTTCAGAATCTCTCTTTAGTTTTTGAACATTCATTTCTAATATTAGTCTCATTTTATTGCTAACCTGCATTTCACTGCACCCTGCTACTGTGTACATGTCAGACATAACTTCTGGATCTGGCTTCACGGTGAAGAAGGGACACCGTGTGGACACTCGCGGGCTTCTCAAGCGCTTTGAAACCGGCAAATACAAACACATCAGCAGGCTTGTACACAAACACGGGCAGCAGGACTTGACAGGCGACAGCACGGGCAGATGATGGGGGTTGCAGCGCAGCTTTCATCACCATAGCACTCGGTCTAACACCAGCTATAAATACCAGCCGCCCCTCACCGCTGAACCTCTCCCTCCACACTATGCACATCATCCCTCTTTCACAGAACCGGCCGAGTGACACCAGGAAACACCTTGAAATCCAAACTGCGCATTGTGCGGCAGCTCGTGTACCTAGAATCCCTCCGACCCGAAGCGAGGAACACACACACTTTCCATTGTCTTTCCTGGACTCCGTGCGGCTCCAGTGTCATCTTTACTCCCACCCTCTTTATCACGCCCCTTGCAGCATGTTCCACTGACAAAATAGCAAAACTGCACTCCAAACAGGTAAAACCGGGTCTAAATGTCTGAGACGGCGGAGTGGGAGCTGGTCGGTGAAATCCTGGTGACCTTTCAGCGTGCCGTCTGGCGCCGTGCCTCTCTAAACAGTTGTTCTAATGTTAACCCCCACACTGCCAGCTAAGGTTACAGCCCGAATACCACTCGTTATTATCACATGATCTAGCAGGGTATATCATGGCAAACCTGGAGACCAGTGCAAGGAATGATGGGACAACTGTGATTGTGATGATATGTAGGTTAAATGCTGTTAACCTACATATCATCACATATACAGTTACAGTGATTTTGACTCCCTCGAGGTCCACGGCAGCTTCCACTTTACAGATTCTCCCCCGATTTGTGCTTGCAAATAATTTTAAAATCGCAACTAATATACAGAACATAAGGCAAGTTTCAGATAGTTACAGTTTAGTTTTAAAATAGGAACAGCATTTTGTATATTATTTATTTTGCTGTTCCTTTGTGCCTACATCAGCATGCTTCCTGGGTGGATATAACTAATCAAAAGACTGTATATCTTTGTTTCCTACATGCCAAACATTGCAACACGTGGTTGTGTTGCTGTGCTCTGGAAAACCTACCATGACTAGCCCTCAGCCAGGCGTTAAACAGATTATCATGCTCGTTAAAAGTGGATAAATTTGCATTTGCAGTGAAGTAAAAGCTGAAAAACCTTGAAGAGATGCTGAGGAATCTTTTGCATTTATTGTAAACTGATTAACTGGCTTAAAAAACTATAAGTGAGTATTGAACTACAACTATGTTATATGTGAATGTGTGAGTTTATTTTATTTTGCCGTAAAGCGCTGTGACATTAGGCGTTATCAATTAGTATGAAGGTTTTTTTAATTCAGTACAAACAGTAAAAGTAAACATTCATATTACTTGTTTTGTTTGATCTTTTTCTACTTAAGAATCCATTGATGCAAAGCTATTGTATAACACATTTGTTTTGCATTCTTGTGATATGCAAAGGCAGTTATGAAAGCTGTTATCTAATCTATCACTCATTAATTGTCATCAGCCATGTGAGTATATTATCAGAAGACAGGACAAACAGTTGACTCATGTCCGTCCTGCCCGTCGCCCGGCGTGACAGGGTCACTCAGCTCCAGCCTGTTTTGTTTTCTTTGGTTATTTCTGAGTAATCCATGCTTGTTAGTGGCATTCCTCCCTCTCGAAATATAAAGCAGAGTTCTGATTAGGAAAAATTATTAGATACACAAGTTGCCAAGCTAAACAGAGGCCCTTTATCCACATCGCAACATAACTGTTTAAAATAGAAAAAGGCCCTTTTTAGCAGGACGGGGCAACCTCCTCTTCAAGGAGGGTTTCACATTCGTGATCAGATCTTTCTAAGAATTTGTTGTTATGACCATCAAAAACAAAATTACAGTGTATACCGTAGTATCTTATCGTTATATACTGTGTTATAGTATAATGATGATGTACAAACATCCCTCAATACTGTGATAGGATTTTATACATGTGACATTTGGTGGCACCATCTGTGATGTAAAAGTTGACTTTTCCTTTGGCACTTCGATGGCACCAATTTAAAGAAAACTGAAGGAAATAAAGCATTTTCTTTGCACTAAACACGTAAAATCAGAGTATTACTTGTACACTGATAAAAAGAGCAACTCTGCCACCTGCTGTTTTGAAACCAACCTAAGATACCCTGTGGCCAGGCACCTCATACAGCATACAGCGTTTCAACATTTTGCACAAGTTTTGGGTGCAAAAGTGTTAAAAAAAAGAAAAAAGAAAAAAAAAGCTGTCACTTATATTTTATAAAATGTACAAGATGTAATAAATAAGAATAAAATAATAATTTCTAAATTAAAATATCCCAAAGACAAACTGAATGTAACCAAAAGAAAGAACGAACAGAGAATTATTGCAAAGATGTCCAAATATGTTGAATTTTAAAAACTACAGAAGTGCACTACTGAATAAAAAAAGAGTTTCTGCATTGTTGTATCTCGTTCCTCTTGCAAAGACCAAATCTATCCAGGATCACTACAAGAAACAAGTTTTGATGCTGCTGTTTTGTTAAAGAAACCCAAGGATTGATTCAGAAAATGACTGTTTTACCTGTTTGATCTTGCTGGTTATGACGGAGGGCAGCTTGACTCGCAGCTGCTCCGTCTCCTTGAAGGTTGCCGGGAAGCCGCTCAGATAGGCCAGAGACTGCATGCGGATCAGACCGGGAGCCTCTTTATCTGTCGTCTGCGTGACACACAACAAAGACGTACACTTGAACGTTCGAGAGAAAACACCTTTTGATGTGTAATTACCTTCATCCTGTGGTCATAAATATGAACGAGGCCGTTTACAAAGACGATAGGACAATACGTTACTGCGTGTATTCAACTCACCAGGTAACATCTGGACACAGACAACTTCTGGTCTTCTTTCAACACATCCGTATACGCTTTGTCAGCTGGATAAAGCAATGAATAGATGATGAGCAGCAGAATGTAGATATGTCCTCGAGCAACATGCTGAGTAATTAAGTGTGTTCGCAGATTTCCTGAGCAGTAACAGCCCTCAACTATGACTGATTATCGATGAATACACGCTCATAAAACTGCCCTCAACTAATCCTGGTCACTTGATTCACTGACTGATTGACGTTTTCTAGTTTGCTGGAAAACAATAAATGGTCATCTTCTAGTTTTAACATGACATGAGATTTTTTTTTCCCACATATGCTGATAATTTGACTTTTCCTTCCATCCCAGACTGACAAACTCAGTTTTTTCTGATGGTCTGCGTACGTCTGCATACACATGAAGATGTTTAACTCTGTAAGGACTTGCCATTTAACTGTGATTTTTTTTTTCATTTTCATTGATGTGTGCATTCTGGTTTTGTTTCCGTTCTGCCATGTTTTCTTCATTCCTTGATCTATTCTTTTTTATACCCATTTAAAATTGAGACTAAAGCTTCTTGTCCATTATCTGTTTATTAAAAAATTGAAGAAAAATCAAATAAGTTAACCACCAGCTTATAAAAATCAGACTTGTAGTCAATAATAATAAGAACAAGTGAAAGCTGAGCTCATTTATGCATTAGGGTGAATGCTCAAAATGTTCCTATTCATCCACATCCTGGTGTGGGTATCAGGCTGTACCAAGTAAATCAAACTGCACAAAGCCACTGGATTACTTAAGCGGAAACTTAAACCACTTAGATCTCATTGTTGCATTACAAGTAGCCAGTTAATTGCCACGGCTCTGCACTATCCTGTCAGAGATCAGAGCCTCTTACTATTGAACGCATTGTCTTTTTAAAGGTTAATTATTTGTGTCATGGTTGATACTTTCAATTTTGCTACAGCAGAAGGGTAAAACTGGTTGCTTCAGTAATACAAGGACTGCAGAATAGTGCTGAATTTTAACTCCAGCCTGTTTTAAAGAGAATAAACATTTTACTTTATTAATTATTATGTATGCAATGAATACAGAATGTTTTACAGCAAGTCATGAGTATAAATCTTTACATTTCTTACAGGCGTTCAACGGTAATAGAGTCCAGCAGAACTATGACACTGTGTAAATGTGGACACAATTCATAGATATTGTACTTTAGGTTCTGAATCCTGTTCATGTGTGGAGGGGGGCATAATTTACAACAGCTTACTGCATGATGTTAAAGGAAATGAGCAGACTAGAGTTGGGTCAATGGGATTTAGCAAAAATCGAGTAAGGGTTCACCGATTATCGGATCCCATACCCAGCATATTTTCTCAATATCTGTATGAATATTTTTAACCAATTCTCAATAAAATAAATGAATTTAAAAATGCACCACTTTGGCTTTTGCCGCCACCAACAATCTGTGTTTCCAAGTAATGTCTCGCCCACAGCACAAGTAAAGACCTGCTATCAACGCTGAAGAAGAGCTGGTAAAAAGTTCTCTTTTAATTATTACAGATGTTTCATACTAGCGTTTATCCATCCATCCATTATCTATACACCACTTAATCCTCACTAGGAGGGGCTGGAGCCTAACTAGAGTTTGTTATTCAAAATTTAACTGTACGCTTGATATTTAATTTTAATGTAAATCTACATCGGTTTAAAATGAAGGTTATTAGTCTCCTTGATTACTGATAATTGGTTTTGAATTGGACACAACAGAAACACATCAGTCGACGCCTAAGATATACAATTTGTGTAGTGATCACTATCTATGATAATTGAATCTCCACGTCAGCTTTCATCTCTGCAGATCAAACTGCTGCTCTCACTTCCTTGCAGCTTATTGTCCTTCAATGCTGCTGCTGTTACTGGTTACGCAGATTTCTCTCACTGCCACCGCATCATCACTTTCCGGTTACTCATCAATCATAATTACAAATATCATCTTTTGCATTGTAACTTCAGGGAAAACCCTCCTCCTGCGGTTGGTTACTACACTGCTGGTATATTTTAATGCTCTCCCTGCAGAATCTCTCTCTCGCGTGCTGACTGGACTCATTTGGGGAACATCCTTTCCTGCCAAAGTTTGGTCTCTTTTGTTTGCTGAAACTGCTCTGATCCTTTGTACGTTCTTACCGTCAGCCTGCGAATGGAAGATGACCACGGAGACGGAGGTGGGCGGGTGGAAGGGCTTGTTCATAAGCAGCAGCTCTTTGGCAGCAGAGAAGGAGGCAGAGACTGACGGCAGCTCTTTGAGTGTAACGTTGGCTGGCAGAGCCGGGTCCAGGGCCAACATAGGCGCTATGATGCAGTGGGACAGCAGGCATTCAGGCTTCACACTGAGACAGAATGGACACAAGAGGGAAAAAGAAAATGCTTTAATGCAGTGATTCCCACTACGACCACCTCTGGGTTATTTCAATAGCAGCAAAGGTGCATAAAAAGATAAAAATTGAAACTAGAATTTGATTGGAGAGCTGAGTGGACCTTGAGCAGACAAGTTCATAGTTAACTAAAAGTAATGGATAAGCATTGAGTACAGACTGCCAAAATGAAGCAGAAATGATTAACATAGATGAGTAATAATACAAAGTGATACAGCTACCAAAGAGCATGGCAAACAAAGGAAATTATTAATTAACAATAGGCTATGGATAAACAGATGAAACTGTAAGCTAAGCATAACAGATAAATAGTTGATAGAGCAAGCTAAAATTGGAAATGGACAGGCAGAAGAAAACAGCTAAAAGTGAGGACAAACAGCTCAAACTGGTGGATAAAAGTATTGATGAACAGTTGGATGTTTTTAGCATAAAGTATGGCTAAACAGTTGGAAGATTTTAGCTAAAAAACTATAAACAAATTGATAGACACAAGTTTTAGCTTAAAATATGGATAATATTTGGAAGATAAGCTAAACGTATGAATAAATGGTTGAAAGATTGCAACTGTTAGCTAAAATTAACTGAAAAATTGTTGATAAAAATTAGATTTTTTTAGCTAAAAGTGTGGATAAACACCTGGCAGTTTGACAATGGATAAAACTATTGATTAATAAAAGTTTTTCAACTTAAAATATGGATAAATATGGACGACATAAGCTAAAAGTATGAATAAAGAGTTGGAAGTTTTAGCTAGAAGACTGACAAATAATTGGAATTGTTAGCTATAGCTACAGGTAAACATTTGGAAGTTTTAGCAGGAAAGTGTTGATAAATCGTTTGCTAAAACTATATACAAACAAAAGGTTTTAGCCACAATTATGGAAACTCAATCGAACATTGTTGGCTAAAATTAGGAAGAAACAGAAATTCTTCCCTAAAACTGTGACTTGGAGTTAAAATCGTGAGTTAACAGTATGGATTGAAGGTGAAATCTGGAGGAAGACTGATGACACTTAGCTCGTTAGCATATTGGGCTAGTTAGCATAATTAAATAGTTTAATGTGCCAAATCTATCATCCCTGTCACTACTCACCCGTAGCCTAAAAAGCTCCAACCAAACTGACCTAAACACTGACGACAAAGTATTTTAACAATATCCACTTCTACACAATTAAGGCAGTTTAAAAAAAATAAATAAACACATTTTAAAATGAGCTTAAATGCATATTTTGGAACATGAGAGGTGGTGTTGACTATCTGTGGGGGCAGAACGGACAACATGTTTTCATCAGTACATCTATACCTCATACACTCAGGAACACAACCACTTCCTTTACTTTGTGGTTTTGCCCTTTGAAAGACATCTGCATGAAATTAGTCAAGTTCACACATTTAGCAAACACAGATACGTTCCATCAGACACTTTTTGCATCTGTGGTTAAAACTCAGCAGCGAGACGGAGGGAAAAGATAAAGAGGAGGGCCGTTATCAGCCCAACAGTTCTGCGGTGACCAAACAGGAAACGCCTAAACTGAAGCGAAATCTTTACTGTGGTTCAATATGTTGATTTAAACAGTTATCAGAGACTATCTGCAAAATGGAAAATAATGACTTTTTCACCTTAACCAAAGCTGATTACTTCAAAGCCTCAGGGTACACTTACTGATTATTATTGATAATTATTGTTGTACATTTAAAATGTCCCAGAAAATCTACACAATTCAGAATCTTTTCTTCAACATGTCAAACAAGAAGGGATTTATCAAAATGGTAAACACCAAAAAAAAGTGCCATCACTTCATTTCTGGGAAAAACAGCAACCTTTCTCTAACTGACATCTCATCGGTTAGTTTACACCTTTGACTTGTATTTACTGGTCGTATGACAGCCAACCCCCCCTTCCTGTTTCAACATTAATGTTCACACTTTGCTGCTTCATTGTGTCATATATCAGTTTGAACGAAGTCTGACAATTAACTCTGAAAAACTGAGGTTGTAATCAAGCATGCAATACACAGTAAAGAGCCTCTCTATTACATATGCATGATGAAATATGCATTAAATTATATTTCAATAGATGCTAAAGTTAAGTTTTTAGTTATCTATGGTTATTATTAGTAGTAGTAGTCGTAGTAACAGTGTTGTTGAACTGGACTGCACCATAGTGAGATTTTTGTAATGTTTTTGCTTAACATAACAAAAATGAAAATTATTGCATTCAGGTACAACAAAACCACTAACGACAACTTCAAAACACACTATGGTTGAATTAACTCATTTTTGTTTTGCACATGTGGCAGTGCTTTTGTCTTTTGTGGTGGATTAGATTGTATACGTGAGCAGAATCAGGATGACAGGATTTTTATTATACTTTTAATACAGTGGTAGCTTTCTCCTCCATATGTCCTGTTGCTGCATTTTTGCAAATCAATGAGCACACTTCTTTATAGAAACACTATAGATATATGATTTTACCATGACTTGAACAAGGGATTTATTTTGAATTCGCCAAGATCAGTCATCTCATCTTGCAATGTCACGTAGAGAAAGTTTATTTCCTTTAAGGTAACTGTATCACTCTATACTGTGTAGACCAAAAGTGGGATGCAATATTAGACATACTATGATACTGCAGCAACACCCAACTCACAACTCACCTGTCTTTTGGCACTTCGGTCGTCTCACTTGCGTTTTTCCCCAGGCGATCCCTACGTGCAAGAATTCAGTGAATTTAGTGTTTTCATGAGCAGGAACAAGGTGTACACTAGTAAAACAGTGTCTGCACAGGTTAAAAGAAGCCAAATAACAGAGCAACTGCACAATTTTAATTCGGACACACAGTTCAGAGAATAACAGAAACAAAAAAATTGTCTGAGAATTTGTCTGAGCTTTGATCTATGATTCCCTCTTCATCTGGGTTAATGTCTAAACTAACCAATCAGTGTCAAAATGATAGAGCTACACTGAAGCATGTGTGCGAATTCTGGCTGTATTCAGCTGAATAACTGGAGGCATGTGAGCGTGTTTGCATTCTATATTGTCGAAAATAAGAAAAAATTTGCATAGTATTTTAAGCATGGCTAGCAGCTTGCCAGGAATGAGGTCTGACTGCAGCACGACATCAGCAGAGACGGGGGAGCCACAGCTACCTCAGAGCTCTTTGTTCTTCCTCCAGTTGCTCTTTGACCGCCTTCAGTTCCTTCAGCAGAGCTGTGTCTGTGCCGTTCACCCATGTGTACACCACATCAATAGGCATGGGCAGACAGAGCCTGCAAAAAACAAACACTCATATCACTCAAGACAGGGCTCAAACTGCAAAGCCGTGACCCTGTTTTCCTCCTCAGCACACACTTTCCTCCGACATGTCTCAGTTCGTTTGCGTACATGCATGCATAGCTACACTCTTCCGTTGCTTTCACAGCCTTGTCTGGCATCATGGGGAAGGTTTTTGCAGATTGGAGGCTTAGAGTTTGCATATTTATTCCACATAAACATTTGAATCACAAATATGATTTTTTGGTTTTAAACCCCACCCAGGAAGATTTTGCACTTATTACTGGAAATGACAGAAAACATTTGCTGTATACAGGATCCCATTCAGCCAAATGAGAAGAAGTTGTTATGCTTGGTGTCTTCTTTGGAAGCATGAACGCTCACCTGCTTTGGAATGATTTCCCACCCACGTTGTCCCTGTAGGAGTCAAACAGCACATGATACTGGTCCCGACTCCACTCTACCACCACCTGCATGGACAGAACAAGATGCAGATCTCACATTTCTAACTCCAAAATTAAACATCAACTACATCCAAGGAAAAGCCAAACCCACATTCAACACAAAACATGGCAGTTTCCTTGTTCCTTTATTATATCCACGCCTCCTGTGCAGAGTGACATTGTCTGATTCATTTAAGGGCATTTAATTTGACACATATCCAAGTAACACATTGGGAACTTCTGGGAAAGCTTGAAGTGATGTTCACATAATCCTCCCACAAACTTGAGTAAATTAGCCAACCTCAAAAAGCTACAGAGTGACTTAATATGCAGAATGTACATGAACACAACAGAGTATCGTGACACGTCTTGATTTAAGACCTACAAGACATATGAGCTCATTGACAAGCAAGTTGATTTTAAATATGCATTTTTTTAAACAGAGTCTGGTGAGACCGTGCAGCAGCCACCCGAGCTGAACTGAAAACAGCTGTTAGGTGAGAGCACCGTTACTTAGTCCAGCGAGAAAACCGGACAGTAGAAGAAAACTCACCTCTCCGAACTGAAAGGCGGAAACTATCACGAGGACGATCCCTCCGAAGCAGAGGTAGAGTCCGTATCGGTGGGACAGACAGGTGTACGTCTGCCGCTGTAACAGCTTCAGCACCGAGTTCACGACTACCATGGTTCTCCTGGGCGAAGCATAGCGCTGCATTCATTCAAAAAACAAAAAAAAAGCGCGAATAAACGCACTCAACAAACAAAGTAAACATCACAAGCGACCCGGATCCGTCAGCTGACCGCCAGCCAGACTGTATGACACATGACAACCATACATCGCACGCTTCCTCGGCGGTGGTGACGCTGCTGCCGCCGCGCTGCTGCTGCTGCCGCCCCCGGACCAAAGTCGTTGTCGCCCCCTGGTGGAGAGGAGGAGGAACTGCGGTGCGTTCAAGGCCTCCAGTAGACTGTACCAAATCTTATTGTAAAATTACAATAAAACACTGGCAGCTGTGGTCACAAGTATTTTATTTTTACAGTATTTTAATTATAATTTACTAACAGTTTATTACTGTATAATTGATTTCAACACTGTACAGTAGAATATGAGTTTACTGTATAATCCTGTAGTTAGGCTTTTCAGTCATTAGAATAGAATAGAATAGAATAGAATAGAATAGAATAGAACAGCTTTATTGTCATCATACTGGGGACATGATGAAATTCTATTCTATTCTAATTCATATATTATGGTGTTCCCAGTGTAATCAACACGAACTGTAACTTTATTTATTATAACAATACAACAATGTGTTTTTTAATCTTTATGATCCAGTTTAATATTTAGAAATGCATACACCTCTAAAACACCTTAAATAGTGATAGACAAAGTTTAAGGCAAGTTATATATATATATTATTTTTGTTT
>NW_007579351.1:42688-54214 GCF_000690725.1 Stegastes partitus | reverse complement strand
CACAGACTGAATATCAAAAGTGTAACTTATTTTCACAACAGAATCATCTCTTTTCTTTCTTTTTCCTGCATTGTGTCAGCAAAAGTATAGATACATTAAGATTAAGAAAATTTTCTTGATTATTTTTTTCTAAATTATTTTTTGTCTCTTGAGCTAATACTGTTATTATTGTTGTTGTTGTCGTTGTTGTTGTTGTTGTTGTTGTTGTTGTTGTATAGAAATGATCAGAAATAGCATTGCAAAATGTTTTACAACAAATACATTAAAAAATATATATCCATGTAATGGAGGAATTAAAGTCATAAAATAAACACCAAGGATAAAATACAAAAAATATATATATTTATTTCAGAATTCCACACGCAAGTGCACCATAATTTATTAATAACAATAATAATTTTAAGAAAGACTTTTGATCCATTAGGTGTTCAAACATGATTTAAAACATATAAAGATGAAGCGAGTTGGAGTTCTTCTGGCAGGTTGTTCCACCACCAAGGAGCTCCTTTGGTCTTTAAGTAACCCTTGTGGTTTTTTTTTAGATTTTATACTGTTTGTTGCTGTTTGAATCAGTCTGTATTTTTCTCAGAAAGGCTCAACGGGTCAGGAGGCTCATTGTTTAGAGTTAATTGTCATTGTCAATAGAAGTCATGTTTGTGTGCAGTGTCATAGATACACAAAGTCAAGTGTGAACCTCTACATTGTCCAGCATCAACTCATGCATGAGAACCCTGAACAATGTTAAAATGAAGAGAAAAACACAATAAAATAAAAGGCCTCAACACTGAGGAGACCTTTTACCCCCTTTCATCATTGTTCTCCATTATTATTAGTAATCAACTTTCCAGAAATCCTCTCCAGAATGCGGAAGTCCTCTCTGTGGCGTTATGAGGAAAGGTGTGGTGTTTCTCTTCCCAGCAGCTTCTGCCCACTGAGTCAGGAGTCCTCTGGGTTAACCGAGTCTGAGAAAAGACCTTTTCAACCAGCCGCTGCTCTTAAAGGACGCTGCCAAGTCTGGCTCTGGCAAGCTTCAAATAAGTCCAGCAACAAGTGAAGCTGTAAACAGGCTCCACTTGGCCTCGCTGCCATCGGCCTCCGTTAGAATTTCAGAAAGGCAGCTTTAGAGTTGGGAGCGAGTGAAAGTTTTGTGGATGACGGTCTCCACCAAATGTCCGAGGATCAAACTGACATCACTGTTTTCCTGCTCATTGAATCCAAGTTCATTTCAGCAAAATAAAGCTTTAACTCATTTATCCCAGTTCATCACTGGTTTATGGCTTTCAGTGTCATATACACAAACATGGTGATCATTAAACGACCCATGCTGCTTTATGCTCGGCAGCAGAGCAGAACCCACGCATTCCTTTGTTATCAGGGGAGTCAACGAGCGGGAACAAACCAGGGAAAACTTGTGGATGTGCAAATATCTCTATCTTTGCTGTATGAATTCCTAAAAGAAAAAGAAAAAGAAAATACATTTGTTTAAAGTGTCAACATTATACTATATTCTGCAATTCCTGGACCTGGATGTCAGCATTCACTGTAAAAAAAAAAATTTAAAATAAATAAATAAATAAAATAAAGTATTTTTACAAATTTCTTCCATGTTTGCAAAATGCTCAAAAATATCAGTAAAATTACAAAATAGATTATGAATCTTCTAATGTAAAATGATATTTTAAAAAACTGTAACTGTGCCATTAAAAATAACCATGAAATCTCTTCTTTTTTTTTTTTAAAGAAAATTGATGGTAATTTCACAATAATATCATTATTTTTTAAAGGAAATTGTTCAAGGTTTATACTATAGATACATTTCTAAAATTGTACAAAATTAGACAAAATGAACAGAATAAGGGGCACATTCTATCTATCTATGTTATATTATTATATATTGAAGGAAATTCATTGTTTTTACACATGTAAATCTACTTTATTAATAGATCTTCTGTCAAATTAAGGCTATGAAATGTATTGTAATTATGAAAAATGACTGTATTTTTATGAGTCTGGCTATTTTAGCTGCTGCTATATAATCATTTACACTTTATGTTTTTACAGTGTACGTGAACTTTTAACAGCCTTCTTCAGATATCATTCTTGTGGTGGAGGAAATATTCAGATCATCCTGTTTAGCTAAAGTAAAAATACTTATTTACAAGTAGAAGCAGGAAATTGCATCAAAAACCAGACTTTAAATAAAACATACAGATAAATTCATGTAGTTTCTATTCATTAGGCAGCAGATTGGCCTCTGTCCAAAGGGTTCATTATCATTTCTATATTATTATTACTGAACTGTCAACACATAAGCTCAGTTTTGAAGTAGTTTGAGGAAGCAAAGCTGGAATAAATTATCTTATGAAGTGCTCTAATGGATGAGCTGGCCTCATTTTATTGTCATGTACCTGATAAAGGCATGCTTTACCACCAGAATAGCCGTATAACATTAACATAAACTGCTTTTCGGCAGCATAGTCAAAGCCTCTGCATGACATTTTAGTGAGAAACACACAATATAACAAAATACAGCGTGTTAACAACAGTGTAGCAGCAAAAACAGGACAAAAAAAACAACTATTTGGCAGCTTCTGATAAAAGTGCAGTCATGGGATGAATGGGGAAGTACTTCAAATTGCAAAATATGAGAGTTTTAAGGAATGCAACAGGTTTCTTCTGCAGGATGGCATGAAAGAAAGATCAGACAGAAAGAGAAGAAAAGAAAGAGGGAGGAATGAAGCGCTGCCGATCATCACGTCTGCTTGTTTCTGCTTGGGCCGCCCACAGGAGTCATTTTGGGGAAGAGGTTACTGTAATACTGTATATCAGCTTATTGTCAGAGGCCAAGTTCACTGTTGTTCTCGGAGCAGCATGTGACTGTCGGTAACAGACAGCGGACTGGTCCTGGACTTGGATCTCTTCTTGTATGACTCCTGTTGCTGCGCTTTTAACGAGTTTTCTGGGAAAGTTGCGCGTCAAGTCCGTGTGAGATGTTGTGGTGGTTCACGCAGGGTGTGTGCGCGCTGCCAGCCTTTCTGGTCATCTGGTCCTCCGGCACTTTCATTATTTCCTACATTATCGCGATTGTCAGACACGATGTGGAAATCATCTTCCCATACATAAGGTAGGTTTTACGCACACTGAACTCAAATCCACACCAATCCGCTGTTCTTACGCGTTTGTTCTGTAAAAACAGACGCGTGGATGTTTTATTCCTCCGAGTGATTTCTGATGATTCTTTAGTTTCGTTTTCCTCCATAATGACTTGGCTGGCAGCCGGACTCCAGCTGCACGTAAACATCTGTAATTTCATCACTCTGCTGCCGCTCTGAAGCTTTTTTCGCTTCACTTTTTTGAAGTAATGTCTTTATTTTAAGGAAAGTTTTCCGTTTTACGCAACTCGTTGCCGGCTAACGGGAAGTCATGACACGTCTGCGGTGGATGACTCTTTGTTTTTCTCTCTGTTCTCAGTGACACAGGTGCTAACCCTCCAGAAAGCTGCATCTTCGGCCTCATGACGTTCATTGTTGCATGTGCAGGTATTTCATTCCCGCTGTGAACATCTGCAGTGTTTTAACTGCAACTCTGGGCTTTCCCAAGTTCCCGAGGGAGGAACCAAACTCTCTAAAGATGTTACTCACATTTCCCCTTTTTAAAGAGAATGAAAGCACAGTTTTTAGAGACGAAAAAAGAATAGGTTCATATACACTGGAATAATCATCATCATCATCATCATATAATAATGATAATAATAATAATAGACAGTTAAAAAAAAAAAAAATCTGGCAGCTGGGGCCCAAAAAAGTTCTGACAAATAATGGAAAAAGGAAAATCTCATTTAAATACATTTTCCATGTGACTGTGTGACCATTCCATGTGTATTTTATTTTATTTTTTTGTTGTTGTTGTTCTTGTGTGATGATAGATAGATAGATAGATAGATAGATAGATAGATAGATAGATAGATAGATAGATAGATAGATAGATAGATAGATATTCTAATTGAAGTGAATTATCTGGATGCTTCCTCCACTACAGAAATGGATAAAGGACATTTAAATGTGTAAAAGTAGTGAAATTATCAAGAATATAGATATTAGCAGTGCTTATAAATATTACAGATTGAAAAAAACTGATTAATTCAGTGTTTTGCTGTAAAAGCTACTCCTGTAATTATAAATATCTCTAATTAAACAAAAATAATCTGTGTAAAATTACAGAACCAACACCGCTTTCACTGTTTTTTTGTCACTTTTATCTAGTATCTAATTTTATAAATGTGTGCTGCTTTAGAGTTTAATGTTAAAGAAGTTTAATCTAATAAATAAAAACTAAATGTTTGTGAAATTACAATAAATATGCATCTTTTTTATGTTAAATCATTTCAATTTTCTTTTTTTTAAAAACCGTAATGTCATGTTATTCACAGTTTTTACATTCGACATGTAAATTCAAAGTGTGTTTTGGTAGTTTTATTAAAAGTTTTCTGCTTTTCAAAAAAAAATACATCGATAATTTAAAAAGTCTATAAATTACTTCTTTTTTTTAACTGTGGAACTTTATTGTGGTAAATCCATGACCTGTTTTTTCTTCTTTTTTTGCACAGCAATGGCCACCATTTATGCCAGATACAAGTTTGTGGACAAGATGAACGAGGACACCCGGGCGGTGAATCAAAAACTCAATCTAGCTGCTCTTTGGATCGGGCTGATCACCTGTCTAGGCATGTGCATTGTTGCTACCTTCCAGGTACGTCTCCACAGGCAGTGCACATTTACATCATATGAAAATAACATGATGGGATGTTTCACTGAGAATCGTTCTGTTTTTTGATTGCAGGAAACAACAATGACAATAGCTCATGATATCGGAGCGGCGCTGTTTTTTGTTTCTGGTGTTTTATACATAATCCTGCAGTCCGTTATATCATATCAAGCCTTTCCATTCGGCGCCACCATTACTGTGTGTTGGACTCGTGCACTCATCGCCTCGATTGCTGCTTTGGCATTTTTCCCCAGTATCCTTTCAAATTACCCAAAAAAAAAGTCTGCATGGTTTGGTTTCTTAACGTTTTTTATGTTAACATGCATGAAGTGTGTGTAACCAGGAAGCTGCATCATTATTCTCTTGCTAGTCGTGTAGTTAACAGTTGATGCATTGGGCGCTGCTTTTGTTACACATTTACCAGTGTCAACAGGTGTTACATTTCCCTTAACTGATAACTCAGCTGTCATCTGTGCTGGTTTCGTGAAAAGAACCGACCTGCACATGAAGAAGGACGACCCGGTAGGCTGCAGTGTTTCACTATGTTGCATCAGGGCAGAGATGACAGGAGTTTAGGAGAAGGATCTGATTAACTGATGAAAAATATAATTCTCCATCGCTGTTCTCCATCAAAAATGGCAACAACAACTAAAACATCTCCAGTTCTACCCTCTCTATTGTAGGGATTTTCATGCTTTCTTTGTCTTATATCAGTGATGGCAAAATTATAGTAAGCTACAAGCTTTACTGATTGCACAACCATGGACATGTTACTGAACAGGCCTACCAGGCACATTCCCATTGGCCAAAGCAGTCACTTACTAATTATAATCTGTATCCCAGAAAGAGACACAAAGCAATATGAGAAGCAAAGGAGATGTAAATGAAAAGAAGTAAGATGACTACAAAGAGAGAAAATGGCAACAAAGAGATGCGAAACGACTACAATCTCACAAAAAGTGACCAAAATGGGACAAAAAAGACCACACAGAGACACAAAATGACCAAAAAAACGATGACAAAGAGATCAAATTAAATGACTATGCAAAATAACTGCAAGACACACAGTTCTGTGTCGCTTTCGGGCTTCTCAGGTGCCTCCTCTATCAGCCACGTTTTCATTTCCTTTTTTTTGTCATTTAGCCCCAATGCACAACACAGCTCCACTTCGGGAACTTTAGGTGGACACTTTACTGTTTTATATTATAGCGAGAAATCCAACAAATCCAAGCACTTCACTTTTAAAAAGAGATTTCGTGATAGTGGGAAGAAAAACTGAGTTTCACCAGGAAGAAACCAGGCAGAACCAGGCTCAGGGAGGGAAGGCATGCCACAGCTTGTCAGGGTGAGAGTAAAGGAAAGAGAAAAGAGGATAACAGATAGAAATAGATAACACCTAAGAGAACAAAAAGCACTGGGGAGGTTGTTGAGGCCAGTAACTGATCGAGGGAGTGAAAAGGAGTTCTTAGACATTTACAGGCCAAACAGTTACCAGATTAATGCAGAACACAGCTGTAAGGTGATTTAGAATTGATCTAACTTCTTGTTGTTAATGTGGTCCTTCATCATTTAACATCAACACTTCACTGATGGCGTCGTGTTTCCCTCCTGCAGGCTTACCCCTTCCATGTGGCCAGCGCCGCATGCGAGTGGACTGTTGCTTTCAGCTTCGTCTGCTTCTTCCTCACATACATTCATGAGTTCAAAGTGAGTATCAGACCATCAAACATGACGATGGCTATCTTTTTCTGTAGCTAAGATCTTTTCCTTCTTTTTATCCCCCCACAGATGTTCACCTTAGAAGTGATAACAGAGCACGCGGAGCGGTCTTGAACATTCTTGCAGCAGCATGAGGATGAATACCAGTATTTTATGCGCGTTTGCTTTTGCAAAGCTTCAATCGATGGATGTTTTTTATAAACTGCAAGGCTTTTGTTTTTTTTACAACTATGTATTTTTGCCACTTGACTGAAGTTTTTGAGAGCAAATCCATTTTACACTGTTATTTATACATTTCAAATATCTGGCTGTCGGTCAGCTGTAAATGATGGGAAGAAAAACTGACCAGAATTTGTATCTTTATACTTTTTATACTGTCGTTTTACAAGTGCAGCTACTGTTGTCTGTGCGGTCAAACGTCACTTTGCACTTTGCTCAGCTGTTGCCACACCAGCGTGACACAGATCCAGCCAGACCTGTGACAACTAATATGAGAAGTTCATCACACGGTCAACACATGACCACTGCTCATAAATGAGAACGATTCTGTTGAGCGGTAGTCCGGTCTTCAGATGTCACACCGATCACGTTCGCATGTTAGAATTTTTGATTAGTGGTTTTCTTTGGAAAGCTCTTCTTGTGGGTACTCAAGTTCAGATTTCAGTTCTGGTGCTTATTGTTTATTGCTCTAAATGGTACCAGCGGATGCCACTAAACGGTTCGACGGTGCAGCTACAGATGTGAATTTTCTCATGTCTGCAGCTTATGAACAGCTCATGCAATAGAAATTAGCTCACTTAGTTCATTAGTTTGCTTTGCACAACTGCCAAATTGGATTCCAGTAACAAAATAAGCAGGAGCTGATGCTTACGTATGCTTTCCAACACAAATGAAGGCTTTATTTTTTTTTTTTTTTAATCGTCTGCCTTAAAGCAGCAGCTCCACCTGTATTCCCCTTTAACCAATCACCTACTTGTCACGTGGCTTTAAGATAAGATTTATTGATTTAAAGGAAATTCTGGTGTCAGATATTGCTCAGAAAAAGTACGAGAACAACTAGACTGCCTAGATATAGGTACGATAAAACCTTCAATCTTGACATGAGTTTTGAGCAGTTAAACCAGAATTCCTTAGTATTTCATAAGAAAAAAAACTATAATTTTAGATAAACTAACAACAGGAAGGCTTTGTTTTGTTCATTATCTATTCATTGACCTTTTGACCTCATAGATGTTTCTGGAATATCGACGCTGCCTGGGTTTTGGAAACCGCTGCTTTAGAGCAATCTGCCAGTACTGTGGCTGCTGTTTTGCTATGAAACAAGTAAAAATCACCAGAGACACTAGAAGAGAAAAAAAAAAGGGCACGAGGACAGGGATTAATACATAAAACTCACTTGACATGAGGGAACACAAATATGCTGTCTGGCTGCTTGAGAGGTTAATTACCTTTACCGTGCCTGGAGATAAGGAATGTCAGGTCAACATGCTGCAAAAAAGTTTTTTATTAAAGCGCTGGCTGTTGCTATTGGCCACGTTTAGTCTGCATTATTAGATTTAAACCCATGTATTGGCTGGTAATGACTGGATCGGAGGCCATTACTTTTGTATGATCCCTTCACTGTAATGGACATAGATGAATTCAGGTTAACAACCTTTTCACTACAGATACTGGATTTATGAGGGAAAGTTCCACTGAATGACTTTTGTACTTTTGCTTGTGACATCATGTACTGTACAGATTACTTCCTGCTCATGAGTTGAAGAATAAATCTGTTCTTTTTATTTTTTAAACAACTTGTGTGAGTGTTTATTACAGATCAAAAGTCGTTGCTCTTGTAAACAACGTGCTTTCCAGATTCCTCCACCTCATTCTGGTATTCATTGAGGGAACTCTTATCAGTCGCAGCGATCAGGTTTTTGTGGTTCTTGGCTCCGTTTCTCAACTTCCAAGTTTTGCATCGTCAGTCGTACCCACGAGTTCTCACCGATGTAATGACAAAGAGTCGCACACAAAAAGTCCTGCAGTTTTTATGATAATTTATGAATGTTCACCTTTTAGTGCAAGTTTGATGATTCTTCATACAGGAGACGTTAGTGTCCACAACCCTGTTATTCCTGACAAAACAATACAACTCATGGAGTAAACAAGTCAATGGAGAAATGTTAGTTAAAGGGGCAACCTGAAGCACAGCCGGGCAATACATTTTGATTTATTATTATCTATTGTCTTTCACTTATAACATATAAAGATTTTATTTATTTTAGTATTTAACATCAAGACTCATGCAGCATCTTCCGATTTCATTCGAAGATTTTTGCAAAAAAAACCAAAAAATTCCTGAAACACGTTTCTGCTTTGTGTTTCTGGGTTATTGTGCTTCAATTTCAAGGAAATGAAAGCAACACGCAATTTACAGAATGATGCAATAAAGTCTACACAAAGGCAAAGGGGTGTCCGTTCTCTCCTAAGCCACTGCAACTTGTTCACAATATCCTATAATGAGAGATGAACTGTTTTGCTGCTGTCTGGACGTTTTTCATATTTTAACTGTTTCAAAAAATAGACAGAAAGTCGGTACTTCAAGCATTCTGTGGCAGACGAAATGTCAAATTTCTCTGGAATGCCGGCTACAAGTGCTAATTTGACTGGAGAATAAAGACAATGTACCTTTTGAACATTTAACATTTTCGTTACATATGTTTTTCTGTTATCTGGAGCCTGTTACAAAAGTAAACAGAACAACCAAGAGATGAGTAGCATCCCCTAAAGGCATTAGGCTGATAGTGGTCCAACTACCACAGTGAACCTCCGACCACTAAATGATATGACCTGGTTTTATACAAAAACTACTTGCTACTTCGATCTTCTGAGGATTTCTGCTCACATGATCGAGAGGAAAAATGATCCCCCCCTTTATGAAATGAAAAATCATTCATCAAAAATGCTAATGACGTATCAAAATCGAGGTCACTGACTGACCGACAGCAGAAACATTTCAGCGTTTTAAACTGAAATTACAATCACTTGGGTTGGATTTCACTGTTTCAGGCACCTTCTCAATGGTAATCCTGTACAGGTGCTCTGCAACCTTCCTAACTTCAGGCCTGAAGAAGTGCGGATGGCGATGAATGAGCTTTAGAGGGAGCTTTGCAATGATGAGGAGGAAGGAAAGACGTCAGTCGCTGAAAGACGATTCGCTGTCAGAGCTCGTAGCAGCAACATCCTGGTCCTCTGCGCTTCTTACTCCGTCAGGCACAGGAGCGTCGGGTGTGCTATTGTTAGAAAAATGACATAGTAGCGGTCAGTTTAATATAAATTTGTACATGAATACACACAGATCAGTAGCTGTACGATCACTAACACTCACTCAAGCAAGCTGGGATCCAATCCATCCATGACCATTTTATTCCTGATGGCCATCAGTGGAACCCCCTATAACAATCCAAATAGAAGAGTAAGACACAGAATAAATAGTGACTTATTGTTTTTTTTTTTTTTTAGCACACTAGCAGCTGTAATAACGACTTACCACTTGAACCATTTTCAGGTATCGGGCATAACGTGGGTCCTTGGCCACTGTCATCACATTCTCATTTACAGCTGCTTCTGCTGTTTGCGTTGGTGCAGCTTCCTGTGAACTTTGAGCCGGCTGCAACATGAAATAGAGATATCACAGTGTATGCGTTGCTACTTTTTGATCGTCTGTTTTCTGTTACATTATAGCGTTTAACACTAATAATCAAAAGGCTAGTTAATGTAACTGTGTCAGTACTTTTTATAACTCTATGGGAGTGATTGATAATACTCTAATTTCAGTACAGTAAATACGAAGAGGTGGGTTAGCGTAACTTATTAAAAAGACTGCCACAGAGGTCAAAAATGCATGTAGAAGAACCTCGAAAGTGCACTGAGTAGCACCTCGTAACATGTTTATTTCATCCTTAGAAAAACGGAGTGAGCTGAGTTACGTGCTGGGACTACTTTTCCTTTCCTTGCAGACAAAAACATATTAAGCATTGATTAGAGAGCCTTAGTGAGGCTGGAAGATTGATTTCTAAGTCATGTTTGCTTGGTTTTCCGTCCAAATTCTCATTGTTAAAAAATGTTTGAAATTTAATCTTGGCTTGTGTCTGTGCTGCGGTTCTGTATGGCTCAATCAAACTACCTGTTTGCTTGTATACAAGTCTGTTTACTTACCTCTGGGGGAGGCAGCGTCCCTGCTGCTGGACCATCTGTCTGGCTCTGACTGGCGATAGTGGGTCCATTGGTCTGCGCAGTTTGCTGCTGACTGAGTCCGTCTATTGTTACATCCTCCAGTCCAGGAATGGAAGACAACTGCTCAGAAGACAATGAAATATGAGCAAAGAGGCATGAAACGTACATATTGTGGGATAAAGTGCAGACGGAACGACTGAAAAACTCACCTTGGCCTCCAAAATGCACAGGGTGGTCTCAATCTGCTGTATGCGAAGAGATATGTTTGCAAGTTTCTGTGGGAGGAAGTTTGATAAGTCAAGCTATGATTCAATTGTTGCGGAAGTCATTTCTGTGATCTTATCAAGAGATCAAAGGCCTGGAGACTACAAAGTGATGGAAGATACACAAACCTCTTCACAAACTGTGGAAAAGCGGTTAAGGAACCGGACGGTGTGCACAACAAACTGGTTGAGATAGGCAACGATTCTTCTCTGTTGTATAGCAGGAACCTAAGGAAACACAGATGAAAGTGATTCAGTTCAGGTCACAATGGAAAAAAGGAAAGGAGGAAGCCACAGTGTAACACTCAGAGGAAATTAAGCAACCCCCACTATCCCAATATCTTCTCCTCCCTGGACTATTACAACACATGAAAAAACATTTAAAAAATCGTGTAGAAAAAGCAAACACATTCATTCAGTTTTAGCAGATGAGGAGAAATGAATGGTTATTTATTTACAAGTTTAATATTAAGCCAGACAATTAGGAGCAGCCAAGCATTTACGCTGAGTACAAAATATACCTCTTACAAATGTTTACAGCAGCTACAGACTATTTGAAATT
>NW_007579351.1:25564-42126 GCF_000690725.1 Stegastes partitus | reverse complement strand
AATATTGAGAAATATTGATATTATTTGATACTATTCAGTGTCTGATGTTTCATGTGACATTCCTGCATAAAGGGGAGGAGTTCCACAGACACATAAATGAAAAACTATTCCTAGAAGTAAACTGGTTGTTATTAACAGTTATTTAATCTAGACTTATTACAGTTATTCTAACAGTACTTTAAATGCATATAAATTCTTATTTGTTGCAATGGTTCGATTTTAACCAATATATTTGCTGATGTATGCATCTGTAGTTTGCAGTGGCATCATTTTAGTGTAATTAAAACATTTCCATACTTGAAGATCAAATCTTAAAGTGAGAAGATCTGCATTTATCTTCTTGTAGAAGTAAAATATGTGACCTAATAAATTCTGCTTCCTTTAGAAGAAAAAAAACAGAGTGACAAAGTGTCCACAGTCTGGCAGCTGAAATGACAAACCGACAGACCAAGTACCACAGTTTCTGTCACAACTTTTGTATAAATCAGTTTATTTTATTTTATAACTAAATCTCCAGCTCTCCAGCAGCACTGTTTGACTTTCTTGTCATTTCCTCAGCAGCCTGTTAGCTAGCTACCGTCACTGTTAGCTAACTAGTTAAACGCCAACCTTTGTCAGATCCACTCCAGAGCCGACTATCGGCAGCCCGTCCTCGTCCATGATGGATTTTACAGGATTCCAGCTGATTAAAGTGCAGTTTTAAGACGAACAGCAAATAATTTCACTGTCAAAAGACAGAAAGCGGTGCATTAAAATGTTTGCAGTCAAACGTTTCACGTGACTCTGAGCTGCGTGACTGCGCCATGACGTCACAGCAGCGTGAGGAAGAGGTTTGAGCTTTTATTGTGAAGTCTAGCTTTCTGTTTTGAAAAGTTTATACAGAAACAGATTTTATTGTATCAAACGTTATGAAATAGGAATGAACAGAATAAAATCAACAGAGGTGTGAAGAGTATTCACTACACAGGCAGATAAAATGCATGAATAAGAGCTAGTGTAACAATAACGTTTGTCTCTCAGCAGTGGGTTGTGTTTTCTTTTTCTTTTTTTACTAACATCAAAATGATCCTTTCACACATTGATCCATTTGATTCTATTAAAACAACCGACAGATTAAGTGGAAAAATGCATCTGACATGTATTCCATAGAAAATTTGCTGTAAATGCATTGGTTTGTGTCTCTAACAAAAGGAGGTTCAGGACAACTTCTACGATTTAATTTGATCATCATTCTATCTAGTCTTACAAGCTGTTCGCACAGCTCTGACAGAGGAATAAACATAATATAAAAATAATAATAAATCCATAAAGTAAGACACCTAGAAATCTAGTAGTATTGCATGCAGTGCAAACAGCTCTGAAAACGTAAATCACCAGGATATGAAGGAGCTTTTGCATATTATAACTGTAAATGTCTTGGCATTTTTCTTGCTTAACTGTACACTTTTTTGTCTTGTGTCTTTGTGTTCAGTAACCTATGCACTATCAAGATCAAGATAATGTTAATGTCTTGTAGAGGGGGAAACTCTAGATTAAATTATTTATTGGTGAGCATCATTTATCTAAGCTGTTAAATGTTTATTCTTTATCAAGGAAAGTTGCATTATGATGGACATTTCAGTTTGTAATAGATGTGAAAGGGGAAAAAAACTGCTGAAGGGGGCTTTAAAGATGATGAGGAGGAAAGCGGTCATCAGTCTGAATATTTTATTTTGAAAAGCGAGACGCAGGAGGGAGTTGAGGATACGGTGCTTGCGTGCTAACAGCGCATGTTAGCCACCAAGTCAAACAACTGAATTTTGCATTAATTTCTCATCGCGACAAGTGGCGGCCTGCACTGATGGAGGTTTTTGGGTCAACAAAGAAACCAAACGGTACGTAAATGAGCAGCCTGCTGCCGCCGGAATGGAAAGTAAACTGTGTTTATCCCACTGACACAGTTAGCGGGACCCGTCTAATTAAAGGAATCAGTACATTCATTCTGTCAGACTGCAGCTGTCACATAAGATGTAAATATGATATATTAGCATTTAATATAATGTCAGAAAGTACACTTTATTATTCTGATATATAAAGTACAGCTTATTGGGTTGTATGTTAGAACTCTTATTTTATAGTTTTGTCCAGTATTTATACTGATTCATAGGCCTATAGCTTGTAGTTTAAATATAAGGCAGAATAAATAGAGTCATTAACTGTAGTAACAGTGTCATTGCTATGATTGAGCAAAGTGTTGGCTGTGTTACATGTCTAATCTGAAAGTTTTAATTTAAAGATTTTAAAACGAGTAAATTAAATGAGGGATTTTGTGTTTATTGCTGCAAGTCCACTCTGAGTTAAAAGCTCATTGCTGCCCTCCAGAGATCCTTTCTTACATTGCATCCTTGTTTCAGATCCTAGCCTGCCTCTGTCTTCCCTTCGCCTCCTGGTCCCTCCTCTGCAGCTCCTGTCTGCTGCTATGTGGCAGCTGGCGAAGCAGAAAGATGTGATGAACTACGAGAAGCTGCAGGAGTTTGTGTTCATGGTGACGGAGGCAGTACCTGGTCTGATCAACCACAGACAGAGAGCCCAGCTCATCCTCGGCCTACGAGCAAGGGTGAGCAGTACTTTGCGTCATCGACAATTGTGCTCATTTAGTTGTTAGAATTCTTCAGTAACTCAGTCTGATCATATTTCAGTTGATTCTGGAGCTGTGTAAAGGCTCCACGCCTGGTTCTGTTGATTCTCAAGTGATCCAGAGCTACTTGGACAGACTCCCAATAACCTCTGCAATCACAGACGTAAGTACAGTTAAGGACAACAGATAACACCAGTTAATGATTAGAACTCTTTTAATGACATGAATCCAATTTGTGGCAGTACAGGGATGCTGAGGTGAAAACAACAGAGTCTACTTTTATTGCACTTGTCCAGAGCCTGCTGAAAGATCCAATCGAGAGGGCATATTTCTTTCAGGTAAGAAGCATTTTGAAAATTAAGTATTTCTTTCCTTGAGAGAACATCAACTAACATTTCATTATCTTTTACAGGAGGTTTTCCCAGTGGAATACGGTCCACAGTATGATGCAGCGCTGCACGTGTTGCTGTGGGAGCTGCTCTCAAAGCTGGAAAAGCTGCTTCCAATACCAGACCTTAAACAGGTATTCATTCCATCAGTCAGGTTGTTCTACCTGTGCTGAGCCATTTGAACAAGGACTTAAAAACAGCTGCTCTATCATTACAGACTGCAGCCTGGCTCTGCTCTGCTCCTTCTATTTTGGAGGAATGTGTTCAGTCGTCACCTGAGGATCTGAGCTTAATCTTCGATCACTACAAAAGTTCAGGACTACTGAAAATGGCATGTAAGTGGAGCTGAAACAACTTGTCAACTGATCAAAATATAATATAATAATATCAAAGAAAAAAAGTACAATTTCAGATTTATGATCCAGTATCAGTTCTTACAATTTCATATTCAAGCTTTATTTGCATCTGTGCCTATTGTCGGTAAAAACACACAAAATTTGCATGAAAATATGTTATTTTCACAATTTTAAAACAAGGAGATTTGTTTATTTTTTGGATTTATTTTTATTTAAACAGGAAACGTGTCATTGAGGTGAAGAATCTCTTTTAAAAGAGCGTCAATTTAACAGTTTACTAAGACCTCATTTAATTTTTATGTAGACCTTATTTCACTTGTTTATGTGACAAGTTAAAGTTTACATAACTTACTCATACATTATGAGTGTGTGACAGTATCATAAAATCATATAAACATATATATGTCACAAGTATTCGATTTCAGAATTTTAAATTAAAACTTTTCACACTGTGTGCACATGAAATAAAATGAAATTCTTGGAAACACAGTGGTATTTTGACAGTGTTGGTCTTTATTAGGAGTTTCTGACATTTATTTAACTTAAATTTAATCAAATAGAAAAATAAATGCCAAAAACCTACTTCTGTATAACATAGTAGATGAAGTATATTTAGGTTTTAGACTGATGGTATAAACTGATGTTGGGACTTCTAAAATATTTTATTACCTATTTGTTAATGTTTTATTAAGTTAAACAATTGTTGGTTGGTGTGAAAAAATATCCTAAAAAATATAAAAGATCATTAATTACAGCCGTATATGTGAGTATCCTGAGCTCATGCTGTTAAAGTAGTAACGCTATCATCAGTAGGAACTAATTAATTTTTGCCGTGTTTCTGTTTTTTACAGATGGCCCCTCTTCCACTGTTGGTAACTGCATCATGTCGGCTTTATCGATTCCTCCTTCACAAAAGACAAACATATCAGTCGGACTGGAATCCATCCATAACTACGCCAACATACTGAACCCCATCACTTTTGCTGGATCAGACCAGTACAGTGTCGTCACCGTCTACACTGAAGTTGAAGTCGGAGCATCCGAGGTGGACGAGGAAATGATGGAATCAGCTGAAGTTCAAGTTCAGACAGATTTCTACGAGGAGGAGATTGTGGCTGTGAGCACGGATAACACTGGCAGTGAGGAGGCAACTGGCGTGAGGTCTGAGGAATCGAGTGAAACTGTAGATGTAGCGAAAGCTTTGGAGACTTTGACAAAAACTTTTGCATTACGGAAGGAGAGCCTGGGTCAGGATGCAACAATGGGAAAGAGCAATGATTCGTCCCTTAATGACGGGCTTGGGTCTGGAAATGGACCAGATGAAGGAAAAGCACAAGAAGGACATGAAACAAGTGACCAAACAGAGGAGAAAAGAGAAAACACTGCAGAACAAGTGATGAATGATTTCCAGCCTGGAGGATTAGAGAGCAATACAGACTCTTGCACCGACCTGAAGGAAAACGTTTCCAGTGACGTGACTGAAACACAACAGTCTGACTCTTCAGCTAACATACGCAGATCTTCACGTCTGCAAACAAAGACTTCACCGTCGTGGAAAATCAAGAGGACGACAAGAGGAGTTGGCGAAGAACCAAAAATGTACAAAAACGATTTATACTGTGATCCTGTAAATGTTTCCTATTGTTATCAGTTTTTTGTCACTCGATTTTCTGCAGCCAAAACACCTGCAACATTACATAAGAACAGCACCAAAAACAGCTACTGGAGACACATTTGTTATGATTTTTTTCGCCATGAATGCAGTTGTGTTTTGATTAATTTGTTGTTTTAAATCTTGAAAAGCACCTTTTTTTTAAAAAAAAATGTGTGCTTATTTTAGTCTAAAGATACAGCACATGTCAGTTTGACCGTTAATAGATTTATTTAGGAAGTAAAACAATAGTTTGACATTTAATGAATATGCCTTTTTGCTTTAAAGCTGAGACTTGGAAAAAGAAGATCAATCACTACTCTTATGTCTGCTGGGTTTTCACGATCATTGAATTATAGTTGATTATTAATTTTCTGACAAAAGATTAATGATCTAATTGTATTTTTCAGTTAAATTAATGCCTTATTAGCTTTAAACTACTGATATTAGCGTCTTTGACTGCAACCTTTTTGCTGCAAATCTGACAAATCGCACCTACAGCACGTATGAAGCAACAGCCAGCAGCCTGGAACACCTACTTAAGATAACAAAATCTGCCTGACAGCACTGCTGAAGCTCACTAATTAACATGTTATTGTGGTGATAGTAGGCAGCGTCTGTTGTCTTTGCACATAGCCAGGCTAGCTGTTTCCCAAGGCTTTCAGTCTTTGTGCTAAGCTAACTAGTTGTTGTTTACTTGTTTACTGTACAAATATGAGAGTGGTTCTCATTTGATGCTCATCATGAAGCCGAGAATTTGTTTATGGTGCACAATTATTTACAGAAATGTTAAAATTATCTTTATTTAAAGATTTACGTGATGTTTTTGTTTCTCCAGGAGCACAACTGATGTGTCAGTTGCCCCGTCTGTGATCGCCATCAAAGGATCTGACAAAGGTATATGACACAAAGAAGAGAATAATGTTAGACTTGTTTCTGAAAACTCAAAGATTTTACCCACTCACCTATTTCTTTTTCTTATATGCAGATGATTCAGAGGAGACGATGTCTATCATCTTCACCTGCTCTCAGTGTCCTTTCCATCTCTCGGATGTAAACAGTCCCCCTCACTTCCACATGCAGAGTGTTAACACAGGAGTGTACAGGACTCTTTCAGGAACCAAATTTACACCATCTCCCTCCAGCACTGATGAAATATTTACATCCATTAAACTTTTTCCCAAAGAAAACATAGAGGAGAGAAAAGCAGAGCAGCCTGACAGTCAAAGTAAACTAAATGTTTCTCAGTCACTCAGCAGACAGAAGGCGCTCACATGTGAAACGTGTGGGAAGACATTCACCCGGACGTCAGACGTCAGGAGACACCAGCTCACCCACACCGGAGAGCGACCGTTTCACTGCTCACAGTGCGACCGAACTTTCCAGCACTCATGGGATCTGGCAAAGCACGAGAGTAAACATCACGGCATGGCCATCTCCTTCTCATGCCAGCTGTGCAGGAGCTCCTTCGCTAATCTCAAAGCACTGACCGTCCACCATAAAAAGGTTCACTCAGAGGAGAGCCAGCTCCCTCAGATCTGCTCCATCTGCAGCCGGAGCTTCCCTTCTCCCTCAGAGCTGCTTGAGCACAGGAAGTCCCACGTCACTACTAAACGCTACATCTGCCAGAAGTGCGGCGAAGGCTTTGACTCCCTGCTCGCACGCTCCCAACACCGGCAGATGCATCAGGTGAAGCATCAGTTTAAATGCCCACATTGTGAGAAAACATACACCCGGAGGTCCGACGTAAAGAGGCACCTGTCCACTCACACTGGAGAGCGACCTTATCAATGCAACCAGTGCAGCAAACAGTTCTCGCTCCGCTTTATGCTCATCAAACATCTCCGTGTTCACACAGGCGAGCGGCCTTTCCAGTGCTCCCACTGCCCCAAGAGGTTCACTCTGGTGTCAGTGCTGGCCAGACATGAGAGGATGCACACTGGGGAGAAACCGTTCCTCTGTTCTCAATGCGGGAAAGGGTTTTTGTCACAAGGCGAGCTCTCGAAGCATCACAGGTCACATGTGGATGACAGACCCTACCCCTGCTCTCAGTGCGACAAACGTTTCAAGAGCAAGAAAACCCAGCAAGAACATATAGTCTCTCACACCGGCGCCCGCCCGTACCCCTGCACCTACTGCGGCAAAGGCTTCACCAAACCATACGCACTGACCAGACACAACCTCATTCACACAGGAGAGAGGCCGTTCCCCTGCGGACACTGCGACAAGTCCTTCCTCACGCTCAGCGAGGCTCAGCTGCACCAGAGAATTCACACGGGCGAAAGGCCGTATCCCTGCAACATGTGTGAGCTCAAGTTCAAGAGCTCATCAGAGCTGGCACGACACAAACGCTGCCATTCTGGGTTGAAGCGGGTGAAACCATATTGTGAACAGTGCATGAAAGCGTTCGCCTCCAAGGCCAAACTGATGAAACACATGGAGACACACAAGGACGAGGGAGGAGCAGCACAGACTGTGGACTCAAGAGAATCAAGTACTTAAATACATAATAGACTTTGTCAGTGGTTCAACCAGTGAAAATGTAAAATAGAGTGTTTATTGTTTCAGAATGGTTAGGTTTACATGTTTACAGTTATCAAATTTAAGAAGTTCTGATGAGAGAGTGTATTTTGGCTGATCTGAGGGGTGTACCATGAAACAAGTGTGACTTAGCCAGGCTTTCTTTGCATTAGCTGAGGGCTGTCATACAAAGCGAGATTAGCGGGTTAGCAAAGTACCTTTGAGTAAATTTTGCAGAAACACCAAACTTGTTAAACACAAATCTTTCTGACATATCAGCTTAACTCTTCTCACTTTGCAACAGGGGAAGAATAATTATGTTCAAAATGGAAATCACAAGTGAACAAAAAGTGTTCAATAAATAGATTTTTTTTACTCCGTATGCTGCACTCGTTTCCTTCTCTGTGTTGTAGTTGTAATATTTTGTGCTTAAATGAAAACAAGGGCACCTCTCTCATCTTTAGAAGGAGGCGAGCAAGTGGCAAATAAGTGAGAAGACGTCTTCGTCTGAGGCTGTAACATCTGAGAAAATGTTGACGTAAAGGTTTACAGTAAACAGGTGATACGTGGAGGAGCATCAGTTCAAGGGACAGATTGTATAACTTGAGAGTTGTACAATATACAGCCCAGAATGATAGACGTACAATAAATCCTGCTTTTAGAGTACAATGTTCAGTTTCTGCTGAGAGTTATATTGCATTAGAGTACATCATCATATTTACCAAACTAAGTATTTAGATCATTAACAAGGACAGGAAATCAGAAAAACATTTATACTGCACCAACTTTGATTTGTTTGAAATGATTTTCGTCATTTGTCAATATTAACTGTTGAATGCATTGACCTGAAATTAGGTACGCATTCCCTTAAGGAGTAAATAAAACGACTTTAATAATTACATAATGTTTCATTTATCACCATCATCTCATCATCAATGTAACCTCTCATGGTCCGATTAATCCAAACTGCATTTTTTGTGCAGATTATTGAATGTTGCACAGCTGAGCATAGCATTGCTGTAGACTCTTGTTTCTACCATTGGGGTCTCTATGAATTCACAAAATGAAACAATTTAGGAAATCCCTGGTTGAACACTTGAAGATATGCAAGCTGTCACAAACAACAAGGAGCTGCAAGTTTAACTTTGTTTAAAGCATATGCTGCCGTATAGTGTTTATTTATTGAATGGACTGTTTCAAAGGAGCGACTCTGCAACCCACTTCTCCAAACTCATTGATTTTCAAGGAGTTGTACTTTGAAATCTGATCCTGCATGTCAGGTGATGTGTTTTCTTTCCTTTCTATCCAAAGTGCACATAAAACTGAATGACCTGCTGAAAGTGATGGTTGTAGTGTAAAGATTCCTTCTTAAACATCATAAACATGATCTCATTTCCTCTACAGACCTTCAGCTGCCTGTTGTAGAAGCAATCTGCCCCTGCTCACTGGAGAACTAATGAAAAGCATTGTGGTCAGTCCAGTCGAATTTCATTTATTTTTAATACAGGAAAATAAAAGTAAAAGGTGTATCATGAGAGCAGATTGCAACCTCACCCCCTCTCCCCTCCCCTCCCGTCAGTTTTTCTGGGTATTCCCCTCGCTGTCATCATTTCAGTATTATGGGTATCCTCGTAAAATAAGGTATTTGAATGTGTTTAATTAACTGAGACGCTTTAATTAGCTCTGACCAAGCGGGTGGTTGATTGGGGGAAGGCCGATGCCAGGCAGGAATCACTGGGATAAAACTGGCTGCATCGTTTAACAGGGGACCAACAAAGTGCAATAATAACATGTCTAAAGGGGTTAGAAAATGGTTTTCTATTTTTAGCTTGCTTCATGTTTTGAATTTAATCTGAATTGTTGAGACATTCTACAACATAGGAACTGGGTTAAAATAATGTGAAAATGGTCAATATGTTTAAATGTAAGTTCATTTCTAGGATCAAAATTCCACTTTATATTTTATATGAGAGGCAACAAACAACAAACAAAAGAATAAAGGGCTAATTTTTGTACTCAAACTGATAAATGCCCTGTAAATATATTCTCCTAAACTGCTTCTGACAGTGACAATCCTTAAACTTTAATGTTTGGGTTACGTAAAAGGAGCGTTTTCTCTATTTGTGTTTTTGCTTTATTAATAAGTGGCAATGAATCTGTGTTTTGTGCATCAAAAAACACCCACACAGCCCCTATTAGGCAAATTAGCAGGGGTTTTGAGTCTTAATAAGTAAGGCTGTTTTTCGAAACTTTACCTCTGCTCGATGCTTATTTATTCATCTAAGTGCGTTTTTGGCCGGTGCATTGAGCGTGCAGGGACAACCTCAGGCGATGCGAGAATGCCTTTCTGTTTTAAGATAAGCTTTTACTGCGCTGACTAAATCTAAATGTCAACACATTCACTGTATGGACACAGTTTTTCCCACTGAGCTCATTTACTCTACAAATGGAAAATAGTAAAATTCAAAGGGATGCCTCCTCCACACCGAAAGAGGGTGTGCATGGGTGGATTCTCAGTTCATCCCACTGCAATCACCTCTTGAATTGACCGGAGTGAGGGGCAGCAGCGGGCAGGCAGATGTCGGGATGTGACTATCAGCGGAGGGATTTAGAGTATCGGTGACCATGCAGGTGGAAAAAACACCTGAAATAAACCGATGAAAAGGGTGGAAACAAGGCGGCTGTGGATGCAGATAACGACGGAACGCGACACCTATCATTGTGATTTACAGTCCAGTTGGCGTTGGTGTTGTTGGTGGCGGATTAATAACCAGTCATAAAGAGGTGGGAGGAGGATTGTGTGTTGCAGGAGGACGAGACTGAAGGGATTGATAGAGGGAGGAAGAGAGAGGGGGAGTGTGCAAGAGAGAGAGAGAGAGAGAGAGGGGAGTAGATAAAACCATAACCGGGATCATGAGCTCCGCATTGCCTTACGACTCGCTGTCAGCCCGGCCGAGTCCCAGCAGAAGAGCTCTGGAATGGGAGCGCGAGCAGCTAGCTGTACGACGGCTGTCTTCTCCGAGAGGTCTCGACCTGCTCACTCCTCCTCCTCTTCCTCGTCGACCCTCGGCCATCCCTGGCTACCTGCTGCCTCCGTACCAGGAGCAAGAGGAGCAGCTCCAACACCAGCAGCAGCGTCTGTCCCTGTCCGTGTGCTCAGAAGCCTCGCTGGCGCCCCCTGCAGCTCCACCTGTGGGCGCTGCCCCACCCTGCTGCCGCCCAGTGGGAGTCATGCACCTCCTGCGTCTCGGGCTCCTGGCCTTCAGCTGCCTCTTCTGGGCAGCTGGCTTGGCCCTGTTCACCCTGGGTGTGTGGGCTCAGATTTCCCTGGCGGACTACATGCTGCTGTCTGCCAACCGTTACCCCAACGCCCCGCTCATCCTCCTTTCCACAGGTGCTGCCGTCACCGCCTGGGGCTTCCTGGGTTGTCTGGGGGTGGCTGCAAACCTGCCCTGCGTGCTGAGGGCTTACGGGTTCTTCCAACTTGCTGCACTTGTAGCCGGTTTGGCAGCTGGACTCTCAGGCCTATTCTACCGCGAAGACATCGCCGGAGGATTTCGCAGCGGTTTACAGCGAGCGGTGGCGGGCTACACCGAGGATGAAGGCCGTGCCGATGCTCTAGACAGCCTGCAGAGGGCCCTTGAGTGTTGTGGCGCCGACGGTTGGCGCGACTGGCTAACGTCGGACTGGGCGATCCAACATATGACCTTCCTGCCCATCGAGAACGGCACCTCAGTGTCCCTGCCGGACAGCTGCTGTGTGAGGCGCAAGGGCTGCAAAAATCGACCTCTTCTGTCAGATGATATCGAAGGAGTAGCTGCTGCGAGAATCCACCCACACGGCTGCTTCCGCAAAGTCTTCAGCTTGGTCAACGACAACGTCTTCCACATTGCTGCCACCGTGTTGGGATTAGCCTTCATGCAGATCGGAGGCATCGCCCTGGCTTGTCTACTGGCCAACAAACTGACACCCAGACAACACCGACGTGTCGTAGCACATTAATAGTCAATCTAGAAAACTTGGCTAGTACCTCTGGGGTTTGACCAATTTGTAGAAAAATAGGAATTGGAATGAGCAATGGCACTTGAGTGTAATAGAGTTGTGAGGTGGGGCAAGTTGCTATTGGTGCATTCAGGCTTCTGGAAGGAAAAAAAAATCCCTTCATAATAGTCTATTTGGAGGCCTTCTAAGGCTCACAAAGCTGTGGAACTATTTTAATATGATCAGTATACAAAACCAGAACCTGATTGGTGGCATATAATTTTCTGTACATAAAACATAAGGACAAAAATCAACTGCAATTCTTGTTTATATTTTTGTAAGAAACATTGAATTGCAGAGATTTAAAGTTAACATTTTGCAGAAAATTGATTCTTATATTACCTCAAGCAATTTAAATGAATGCTCTTCCTTTTGCAGCTGTATTGCACTCACTGGTCTGAGCCTGAATCCACATAATAATGACACATTCTGTTACATTCAAGATGGATGGAAAGTGACTCCTTGGTTTAACTTTTGTTTGTTACATGCAGGGAGATGGTATATTGGAAAAAAAAACTGGGGTTGCGCCAGATTGACTTTAAATCACTAAATAGTAGTACAATGACACTTTGACTTTTCTTCCTTCTTGGTATATGGATTGTTTAAAAGACAGCATGAATTAATATGCTTCTCTCTATATATATAATGTATAAAAACTATTCTGAATGTAACATATTCATATTATTTGATCCTCTTTTAGTACATTTCAGCACCGAATGCACAGGAATGTTCACCAGCATTTTTCCACGTAGTTATTTAGTCTGGCTGTGTTCAACAGATGTTTGTATCTACATCATTTAGTTTCTCCATCACAAAGACAACACTGTGCTCGAAAGGTGCTTTTGAAAAGCTTTTGAAGAGAGCTTAACGTATTGCTGTCTGGTATTTTGTGCTGTTTATACAGCTGAAAGACTGTAGTCTGTCTGTTTTCACTGTGTAGAGTGCTTTGGTTCGAGATTTTTGTAATATTATGACTGCTTCAAAACGTTTTCTTTCAGATGTCAGTGTGTTGTTAGATGTTCTGAGGCACAACATTGAAATGTATGAATAACACTTTTCAAAATATTGAGTTATATTGCATGGCCCAGATCATGTCCAGCCTACTAGCATGAAACACCAAGATTTCTGAATTTTTCTCACCTCAAGTTGATTTACAGTAAATAAAGAGTCACTATTTTGAGAAATATCTTCATACATTCAGGATTAGATGAGAGTATTGATAGCATTTTTAATTTCCGTGTACTAAATATGACAGTACAACCAAAGGATAGCAGTCTTTAGGCTAGACTAAGCTAATTAGCTAATTTCTGAACACTAAATACAAAGCCACAACCAGAAGTTTGCAGTCTATGTAAGGCTAAGTTAGTTTGTTCATTTCTTTCTGCTAGATGTTAAGTTACAACCAGCAGCTAGCAGTCTTTATGCTAAGCTAAGCTAGTTAGTGTAGTCTAACCTAAAGAGTGAAAGAAGAGAAAAAGCTAGCTTGGCTAGTTAATTTATTGAGTTTTTCATTTCACCCATAAAAACATACAAAACATGATAAACAAGACAGATATGGCGTTATTACTGTGCTAGTTTTATGCAATTATTTTTACCGGTGGATATAGCCAGGCTAGCTAGCTCTTTTCCCTTGTTTCCAGTGATAATGCTAGCTTTTGCTAAGAGGCTGCTGGCAAACTTATCTTCATATATGACATTTGAACATGGTGTTGATCTTTTAATACGTTTGAGCAAGAAAACAAATGGGTCTATTTCAAAAAAACTATTTCTTTGATTAATGTAAGAGTGTTTTTATCGTGTATGAACTTGTTTTTGTACATATTTTGAGATAACTATGCACTGAAATGACACAAATGATACAAAGCCTTCCTTCCAGCCTCCTCATCATACATCTTTCATGTTTCAGTTAGGCCGTATTGCTCTTGTAGCTGTAACGTATGATATACATCCCAAATACAATAATGTGTAATATATTGTAATAATTACCAACAGTGCAAGCAAGCATGACTGAGACTGTAAACTATATGTCGACAATAAACAAAAAATCTTTGCCTCATCACGGGAGTTGATATTGATTAGACACTGGGAATAGTAATGTCACGGTCTGCTGCCCTTGAATATATTGCATTTCTAAACGGCAACAGCAATCTTGTAATACAGTGTTGATGTAGGTAAAAAACACGCAATGAAGTACGGCACTGATCAGAATTATGTCTAATAAACATCCTGTGAAGCACTTTCAGGGTTTTAGTGTGTTTTTTTTCCTGTTTAGGGTAGAATTATATCATTCATTATAGCTAGAGGTGGGTTTTAGCCTCCTGTCTGCATTTTAAAGAGCTTTAGAAACAGCTCTATATCTTTATTTTATGAGAAAGGCCATGCTGGAAGTGCGCCAGAGTGGTAAATTGTCATTGCTGGGAGTGGTCGATCCTCACTGAGACCGCTGGCTGGGCAATTCTGAATTATGACGAACTGAATGACATCTCATTTCTACCAAGCACCTGAGACGATGGTGATTAGATCTGCCCTTGGAGGGAGACAATAGATCGTCTGCAACATAGGCGTATATGCACCGCTGAGTGTAATGAAATGGCAACCTGACCCAGCATTTATTAGTTTATGGAATGCAAAATAATACGATGTGCAATTGGATATTATAAAGGAGATTTTTTTATACTTAAACCAAAAAAATGTACCTTAAAACATAAATATATCAACATGTAGAGGCCACAGCCTAAAGCTTCTCTGTCCCTAAACAATGACAACCATTTTCATGACCTAATTATGCTATTGATTAGCCTACATTAGGCTCTAACAAGGCTTGCGGATGCTGTCTGATTGCGCTGTCCTTATTCTGAGGTTAAACTGTATCTACACTCACAGCTTCATCACACAAAAGATGAGCTCTGAGTGCTATGGAAATGGCACCTTAAGTCAGGGAAACTCCAGGGGGGCTTTTTGTTCGCTTGAAAACTATTTTAGGTCAGGTACTAGATTTAATATTACTTCTGACTTCTGCTGAAACAAAACAAAAACATTCACAGGAGCAACACAAAGTGGCTGCAGACTGATGTGTAGCTCATGTGTGTAAATCATGGCACCAAAACACAGGAAATATGAAGAACTATACGATAATTTATGAAAAATAATTAGAAATCCCAAAATAAATGACTGAAATGCACATGAAATCCTTCAATAAAAGGATATCTTATTCAGTTGTTAAATTATCTGAATACTTAGAGTTGTTGTAAAAATGTAAAAGCCATATTGTTGCATCTTTGAGCTTCAGATTTTCACTCTGCTCAGATAAATATAGCTTTAGGCTCTATACACAAAAGGGTGTGTCTCTAAAACCTCTACAAGCCTCCTGACTCTGATAACAACACGGATCCCTCTTATTTGGTGTTTGGCTGGCTGCACTTTTGGAATTCGAAACCTGTGCTGTCTGGAAAATCGTATTCGTTGCAAGTGTAGCTTGAAATATGTCCAGATTTGGCTTGTAGATTTAGAATTTTCGAATGCCATTGTTTAGAGCAACATATCCAAAGTGTGTCTTTAATCGCTTGTTTGAAGTGAAACTATTTTCAGCGGAGGAACTGGTAGAACTCCAGACTTTATCTCAACTCTCCGCCTCTTGAAGTCCGACCTACATCTGACTACTTTGGTCCTTTGCCGTTTGCACAGCAGTCTGCGCTCTGCCCCACATTTAATTTGGTAATTCTCGCCGCCACCGCTCGCCTGACGCTGCGTAAAAGCCGCTGCGCACCGCTTAGAAATGTAGTTGTTTTTACGCACAACCGCGGTCTCCAAAATGGACCTAAGAGCCGAACTCCTCAAGTCCATCTGGTACGCTTTTACATCGCTGGACGTGGAGAAGTGCGGGAAAGTGTCCAAATCGCAGCTAAAGGTAAGCAGGAAAGCAGAGAGAATTTTTGAGTTGAGGAAACTAAGGCCGAGGGGCGTCCACTGGACAGCACACAGACAGACCCACACGGTGTTTTACTCATTTTTGTTCCATTCAGTATCACTTTTTTGTCTGTCCATAGACAAGGCAGAACTCACGAGTAGTTGCATTTACATCTTTTGACAATTTGTGTAATAGTGTGTGACTCAAATGTGCCATCTCATGAACAGTTAACACAGAAATATCCGAAAGGCTCGGACACAAATGTAAATATTTGTAAACGCTATTTCCAACAGACACACAGTCTTTTCAAATTGAGGTGAGACCACTTCTAGCTTCAAGCTCAAAGTCCAACCTTTTCCTGTGGCCCACAAACACATAGTGACATAACACCACCATTGTCAGGGTTTTTAAAATAAAACACAGCAACAAGTAGAGATCTTATTTTTTCCCATCTTTCCACCTCGGTAAGTGTTATATTGCTTCCCGTCCAGTCCCTACATGCCTGTCTGAGCCTCCATAGGTGAGAAGAATCCAGGGAAATAGCAGAAAGCTGTCCTGACATGCAGAGCCACTGAGGACTGGCTGCTTGAGCTTGTGTTTGTGTGTTTGTGCATTTATGAAGAAACAGGGAGTGTAGACAAAGATTAGGTGCTCACCTTTATACATTCAAAGTGACACATACAAAAGGGTGACAGATTAGAGAAAAACCTGAAAAAGTGAGTGGAGAAACACAACAAATGTGGATGTTTACACACATGCGCACTACAGGGTACAATTAAGGAATTAACATCCAATCCAGCTCTGCATGAACAGAGTGAGCTGATTCAGATTTTGGATCAAGATGGCAAGAAGAGAAGATCCAAATGGCTTTGAAAGGGGTTCATTATTGTGGCACAGATGGCAGGAGCTTCAGTCACTAAGACTGATCAACTGGCTTCCAGAGGAAAAGTGACTATAGTGACATCTGCATTTCGATATATAGGAAAGACTTCAATAAATAGGGTTGTAAAGGAGTATTGACAGTGACATTTGATGCGTGTGATACTTGTGGGTTAGAATGATATGTGTAGAACAACAGAAG
>NW_007579351.1:0-24702 GCF_000690725.1 Stegastes partitus | reverse complement strand
ATTTCTCATCAGTCTGTAAATCTTTGTTTCTTCTTCAGGTGCTTTCTCACAATCTGTACACAGTTCTGAACATCCCACACGATCCAGTGGCTCTGGAGGAGCACTTCCAGGATGATGACGACGGGCCGGTGTCTAATCATGGCTACATGCCCTACCTCAACAAATATATATTGGACAAGGTACTTCTGAAATAAGATCAAAGTGGGCCTTTTTCCTCAATAGCTGATGCATTTCAGTCTTTTTGTTCTAAATTAGTGGCAGAAAATGTCAGAGCACTTGTAAGAGAAATATTTCACAAATAAATTACAACCTTGTGAATTTTGTCAAGTTGTTTAATCAAGAGAAATTGGGAAATTTTCTTATATTTCTCAGATATATTTTTGTTCTGGAGGCAAAGATGACTGGTTGCGTAGAAACTCAGTTTGTGGCGCAGCTTTCCATTAATCTGGGATTGGGTTTGCAGAAAAAAATAATCTCGTTAGTTGAGGGATTTCTCACATGTGTTGTGTAAAACTAGTCTGATTTCATAAAGTTTCTATAATTTCAGTGGTTTTCTGTATTTCCAGGTCAAAGAGGGGATGTTTGACAAGGAGAAGTTTGATGACCTGTGCTGGATGATGACCATGAAGAAGAACTACAAAGGGTTAAAGACGGGGTCACTGCTATCAGAGAGAGACAGCTTCAAGCTCTTCTGTTTATTCAACCTCCTGTCTGAGGACCGCTACCCGCTGGTGATGATAGCAGAGGAGGTAAAAGACGCTGAGGATGGAGCAGAGTTTAATGTGTGAAATGGGGATTTGTGTTGGGAAGGATTTTGTTTTAAGAATCTGAGCGACACTTAGTTGACGAGAAGTTTGCTCAAAAAACATTTTGACATTGCACAAGAAGAGAAAGGAGGTAAATTTTGTTATGTCAGAATTAGAATCCCAAAATTGCTTTGTGTCAGTTGCCCAACATTGTGAAAGTTAATAGAGTCGATGGCATGGTTGCTGCACTAGCAGAAGATGGGATGGAAAGAAAAAACAAGAATGCATATTAAAAAAGACTTCCTGGGTATGTAGAACAGATGTATTCCCATGGCTGACGGTTCAGCATCTGGGCTACAGGAACATTTCTTCATTGTAATGTGACCAAGGTGGCATCAATTCAAATAACAAAAGCAATCTGATAGTAAGGAAACGTTCCAGAGTAATTCTTGTAGCCATGTCTGTGAGATTCTGCACAAAGGCCATTAGTCGTTCCACTTTTTGTCCAATAGCATAGGTTAAGACTTCATGGTTGATGCCCCCCACAGTCTCACCGGATTGTTGTTTTTCTTTACATAATTAAAGAAGTTTCTGTCATAACCTGATGTAGAAAAGGCACAAGTTGGTGTATAAGATTCACCAGAATGCAGAAAATAACACAAAACTTTCACGCTGAAAGTTTCCTTGGTAAGGACCCGCCCAATGTGTCTCCCACAGTATTCAAATGAAACTTAAACACTTGTCCACCCCTCTCGCCTTGGCTGTAATATAGAAACAAGAAGTGCAAACAATTTTTCTTAACACTCTCTAGACAAATAAAAATAACCACAGGAGGAAATCACACAGTACTAGGCCCCACCAAAGGTTTTTAGCGGTTAGAGAAGGTACTTTAACTATGAACAGCACATTGCAAGAAAGAAACGTGATGCTCCATAGAAACCCGTCTTGTGTCCTAACAAAGTCACGTGGTTTCACATTTTTTCACAGCAGAAAAAAGCAAGTGCAAGTAAGTAAGTTAATGAGGCTCTTCCTTCCTGCACTTCCTCCATAATGCGGTCGGTTTCCTGCCGACAGAGATGAAAATAAACTGCACAGTAGCTGTCCCCTGTAAAGTTGGCTTATAAGAATATGTAATCACTATATTTGCCATCAGTATTTGCTTTTTAGGACATTTTCTCTTACAGCGTTTGTTTGTTTTTTTTGAGGTGGAGTATCTCCTCAAGAAGATCTCCACAGCGATGAGTCAAGAGTGGGATGGGAAGCTCCTGGAGGACTTAATATTCCAGGATGCCACATTGCGGGAGGAAGGCATGTCCGTGTGGACCTTCCTGGAGCACATGGAAGCAGGCCGGCTGCTGAGGGTCACCAGTGCAGAGGCTTTCAGTCTGGCCTTGAACGAGGTGTTTCTGGAGATGTATCACAACGTCCTCAAGAGGGTGAGTCAGCCTGTATCCTCTGAGCCAGTCTGTCTGCTCGCTTCGCATTTCTTTCTTTCTTTGTTCTTCAATTCAACCTTTGTTTTGCAGGGCTACATGTGGAAGAAGGGCCACGTGCGTAGGAACTGGACTGAGCGCTGGTTTGTGCTGAAGCCCTCCTCCATGGCTTACTACGTCAGCGAGGACTTAAAGGAGAAGAAAGGGGAAATCCAGCTAGATAAGAGCTGCATCATAGAGGTTGGTGAGGAAAACGTAAAGTAAACTCTGCGTGTTTGAGCCTTTGGTAGGCTGGTGAACACTGTTTCCGTCTGTTTCAGCCTATTCCAGACAGGGAGGGGAAACGCTGTATGTTCTGTGTGAAAACCCACAACAAAACCTTTGAGATGAGCGCGCCGGACCAGAGACAGAAGGTGGAGTGGACTCAAGGTGTGTTGGTGTGTATAAAGAGAAACACACATAAGTCACAGATTAACCACACAATTTATCATGTTGTGCTATGATTGTAGTATCCTGGAACATTATTGATTCAGGGATTTAAGGACAGTGTTAGTGCCAAGCTTTCACCGTTTGTAGGTCTCCATACTGCCCAACCGTGTTTCTCAAACAGCTTCTGTTTGCAGGGTTATTGCTCTTTTTTTTAACTTTCTGTTGTCAGACTTTGGGTTCCTTTATGTGTTTTTATGCCTCTGCACCAGTGACAGCTGTCCTATCTCTTGAATGTCTTGTGAGAATTTTTAAAAATTGCACAAATGTTCACTTGGGGCTGCAAGGTGGGGCAGTGGTTAGCACTGTGGCCTCGCAGCAAGAAGGTCACCGGTTCACGTCCTGGTGTGGACACCTGGGATCTTTCTGCATGTTCTCCCCGTGTAGTGTGAGTTTTCACCAGGTTCTCCAGCTTCCTCCCACAGTCCAAAAACATATTGAGGTTACCGTAATTGGTGATTCTAAATTGTCTGTAGGTGTGAATGTGCTTGGTTGTCTGTCTCTCTGTGTGGCCCTGTGATAAACTGGCGACCTGTCCAGGGTGTCTCCTGCCTTCACCCTAAGTCAGCTGGGATGGACTCCAGCCCCCCCACGACCCAAGTGAGGATTAAGCAGTGTATAGATAATGGATGAATGGATAGATGTTCAGTTGGACTAAAAGATGAACTGATTAGATTTTAGTGTTCAAAGGTTACTGTGACCTCAAAAAAACACGTTTTTGGCCAATCATGTGCCAATTATGACAAAGTTAAACACAAATATCTATAAAATAGAATACTGAAGTGAGGACATTTTGTATCCAACTACAGATTAGTCAACACAGTAACTTGGGAACAGAAAGAGAGATTGTGACCATATTTCACATTTGTTCAGATACTGATTTGAGGACATTAATCTTGGGTGCCCATCTAATACATTTCATCAAAGTCTACACTACATACTGAACATTGCATAGGTCTGGACACATATAACTGTATGGTGCCACTTCACTTGTTGCATGATTCTAGTTTCAGTCTGCAACAATTGATATTTCAGAGCACAACTCACTGGCATGTTAGTAGCAGGTTCAGGCGAATCATTTACCTAGAGTTACTAAAATATTCACACAAGGATCTAATCCAATAGAAATATGAAGTGTTGACATTATATGTTCAAAAGGTCAAAGGTTAACTCCACTGTGGCATCATTGTGTTCCATAAAACACTTTTCTGGTCATTACTGACTGCCATAACTCAGGAACAGAAGAAAAGACTTGACTGGTTGATGGAGGCGTACAGCCACAAGGCAGTAATTGTAGTTATTTCAAGCCAGATTTGGCACCCAAATCTTTACAAATTGCCGCTTTGTCACATTTAAACAGGCTAGGTGCATATTAGCATCGCTTTTCAAACCACATGCATCTGGTACACGTGGACAAATTTGTGAACATCAGAAATGAAAAGCCATGATTTGAAAGTTTTCCGCTGGTGTTATCACTGTAGTTCCTTTTCAGGCAATGAGAATTTTGCCCTCAACAGGTGCTCAATGTGGTGAAAGGGTTCATTTGAACTCAAACCTTGACCTTCTCCTAAACTAAATTAAACCAAACCAAACATCAAGTGGAAATGTGACCTTAGCCACACAATGATAGTACAACACACGACACAAATCAACATCTACTGGGCAAAAGCTCAACATAACCCTCCTGATATCATTGTTTAACAAACTGGAATGTGGAAAAACTTGTTTTTCTATCAGCATCAAATACTGATGTTAGTGGCAGTGATGTTAAAATACTACTTGATTTAATATGTGAAATCTTCTGAAGCTTTTAGGAAGTAGAAGCAGCTACATGCAGAAAGATAGGAAGGAACACAAGGTTAAGGGGAGCGGTGCTGTTTGGGTTAGGTTGACTGCCTGGACGCAATCTTGATCTTCCAGCCATAACAAATTTTTACCGCTTTGTCTAGTGACACTGACACATTTCTTTTGGTTAGGAACAAAAGTTTCCGTAGTATTCTTACTTAAACCAAAGCACAGTCTATCCCAAAAACAACGGATATGACCCCTTGTTCTTTTGATAGAAGCACATTTGGTGGTCTTGGTGGCTGGATGACCAAAAGATAGGAGAAGTTTGATGCTTTAACAAAGAAGGATTTTGAATAATTAAAAATAATAATAAATCAACAAAGCAAATTCATGTAATGATCAATGCAAGTTCAGTTCTTTTTACTTGTGAATTTAAATTAAAAGTGTTTATTTCCAACTATGCTGCTTACGTTCAGATCTTTATGCATGTGGTTTTGTCACCTCTTCAGCCATTCAAACATCCCTCCGTCTTCAGCATGAGGGAAAGCCTTCGTTTCACCACGAGCTCAAACTTAAGAGACGGGTCCAGCGGGAACACAGCCAGCGAGAGCGCAGCCGGAGCGCTCGCAGCAGCTGCAGCAGCCGCAGCAGCCAATCAGATGACCTGAACATCCAAGACATGGAGAAGATGGAGAAAGACAAAGACAAGCAGGATTTAGAGATTGAAAGTATCATCCAGGTAGGAGAGGGACGATTAATCACTTTTATGACCACTGGCAATAATAATACTATGATATTGATGTATTTGCTTAATGGACCATGTGTGTGTGTTTGTATGTGTGTTTCGCAGCACGCACGGGAACTGGAAACCCGCCGGAGGGAGGCGGAGGAGAGAGAGAGGAAGAAACAGAAGGAGGTGCAGATGGAGCTGGAGAGACAGCTGAAAGAGGCTGAGATGGTAAGAAAAAGTTTGCCAGACGACAACATGTATTTACAATTCTTCTGAAATAGGATTTAGAGTCCATCTCATTGACTTTGATCTGTGAAAACTGCAGCAGGACATTGGCATTATAAAATTCAGGCTTAACCTTTAATGAGTTGGGGAAACGGTTACGACATTCCTGGAAAAGGTGATTCAAGAATAGGTCAGGTCTTTCCACTCAGTTGGTGTGTGTGTTTGTGTGTGTGTCCAGATGAGAGACAGCATGCAGGCTGAGATGGAAATGAAGGAAAGGGAGGCTGAGCAGCAGAAGAAAAGGATCAAGGAGTTGGAGATGATACAGCAGAAGCTGGAAGCTGCTCTTTCCATCGAGATCCAGACCCGGCTGGAGGAGGAGAGGGCCAGACAGGAGCTGGAGAGGTAACAGTGGATGTGAAACTATCATTTGTCATCTTACATGTATTTGCAGAATAATAATGGTCAAGGAACCATTTTGTTCATATCTTAGCAAATTGGAACCACTGAAAGTTAGCTACTAGCAATGACTGTAGATTATCTGTTAATGCATTACTGGAAAACTTAAAATTATGAGGTTCCTCACGCATCTTCTTGAGTTATGAGGTGCATCTTATTTCTCATATTCATGAGCACCCTTGCAGCTGCTTCTTCTCTTTATTTCCTCCCCCAGGTTGCTGCAGGCTGAAGAGGAGAAGAAGAAGCAGTTCAAGTTCCTGCAGGATCAGCAGAGGGCCATACAGAACCTCAGCCCCATACAGGAAGCCTTAGAAAGCAGCCCAGACGAGGAGACCCCCTCAGCCCTCCACTCGGCCTCTCAGGAGCTCCAGGATCTGCGGGCGTCTCGTCAGAGGAGCCACCAGCACCTGGAGGTCAGAGAGAGACAGTGTGCTTTAACTGGCCCAGTGTGCTGGTGACATTCAATGCTGCTGCAAGTCAAACACTGACGAGCCTGCTTGTTTGACTTTCTGATTTTAGGAGGTTCAGGAGAAGCTGAGGAATGCCAGTCAACACGTACGGCACTGGAACGTGCAGCTGAACCGCCTGATGACGCCCATTACTCCTGGAGGTGCAGTGCACTCTTTGCCTGGTTGTTTGACACTGATTTAAGAGGCAACAAAACAACTTTTTGACAAAAAATGAAGCTTTAGCTTTAAGGGGCTGCAGTCAAATTCAGTGTCAACAAATGTGCCCCTGACTGAAAAAACGAGTAAAGCCAGTATGCATGCAGCTCAGACTTTGTAATTATACTAGAAAGGCAGTAGTGTGCGTCTGCAGAAACGTTGATGCTGATCTCCTTCGCATGTAATGAACATGTGTTCAATATCTTCTCAATAGTTTTTCTAATCGCCACTTTTCATTTTTATTTTGACATGTGAACATTGGTTAATAATGTTTTGGTTTTTTTTCTTAAAAAAACAAAAAAAAAAAAACTACTTTTGAGAAGTCTGATACTACTCACTTTAATCTGTAGACTCATTGTACCTCTGCATTGACAAAGGCTGCGACCAGAGACTTTATGTTTTTGGATGTCTGTTCATCCCGTCGTTGTGAATGTAATATCTCTTGAACAACTTGAAGGAATTTCTTTAAATCTGGCACAAACGTTCACTTGGCCTCAACAACTGATTAGATTTTTAGAGGTCATGTGACCTCACAAAACACATATTTGACCACATCTCAAGAAACTATACAAAACATCACACAAATGTGTAAGAGGACAAAACTTTTTTACATCCAAAAGGTCAAAACGCTAAAAAATAAATAGGAGTTAGCCTACTACTTTTTTGCTTGGTGGCCATATCTTTGAGTAAATGTATCAAGTAACATAACAAAAGTAAGATGTTGTATTGCATTTTTTGTTGTAGACCGTCTGGAACATCGCCTATCATCAAATCGCAAGTGTCCCAAAAAGGAGGGAGCTCTGGCCAGCAATGAGTTTCTCACTAAATTCAGGATCAGAGGTCAGAACAGCCAGACGGAAGAAAACAGCGAAAGCCTGGAGGAGCAGCTGGAGACCACAAACCTGTACGATGAATCCGACGAACCGCAGGAAAAACCCAACGGACAGGCGTGATCACCGTGATGTCAGTTCAGAAATGACAAGAGAAATTCTGTAATTGTGTAAGACTGAGTAAACAGAGAAAAGATATTAATGATACAAAAAGTGTTGTATTATATTTATGTTTGGAATGACATGCCAAGCTGGAGAGTGATGATGACAACAAGCACAATGTGATGCAAGATTTAATTAAAACACATCTAAGACTCAGTGAGATTTACAATTTTGTACAATAAAGTTTATTGGTGAATGATAAAACTTTCTTGTGACATTTGTCAGTTTACATGTAAATCCATGTGAATTGCTGCAACCTCTCTCGTGCTACAACTTTAATTCCATATTAGTCAGGAAACTGAATTTATTTTTAGCAGATTTCTTGTGCAATTCCTCCCCTGCAATCTGACAATCAAACCCACAAGAAAGTTGTCAGTGATGTACATGCAAGTAAGTACATAGTTGGCAGTATATTGTATTTAAACACTTGTTACAGTATTTGCCATACAAAATTAGATTGCTGATAAGGCAAAATACTGTGCAGGAAAATATTTCAGCTAATATTAGCTTATCACATATTGTTGCGGTTGCTTAAAAAGCAAGGTCACCATCATGTTTGTCCACCACAGATCACGTGTCTTTCTCAACACATATTCCAGGCCCCTAATAGTCTTATTAGGAGTATTAAGGGGTATTTATTTTCTATCAAAAATGTCCCCTTGTCTTCTACAAACCTAGCATTGGCCAATTTATCAAAATCTGTGTTCAAAATTTAGTACAGGCCATGTTTAACCAAAAAATTCTAAATAATTTCATTTTAAACAAGCTGTTACATTGCAAAAGCTCTGACAATCATTTAGGATTGATATGTCTAATAATATAGCCATTAATCAATGACCCTTTCCTGCAACTTTCTGTTCATTTTTAACTATAAAAAAACCCAAAAGGCCTTCGGGATAAATCCATAGAACATCTCTGATAGACTAAAGGACATATAACAAATCTTGTGTGTCATGTGAAGTCAATATAATGAGTGTGTGTTTAAATTTGTGTTTAAATGGTATGATGAAGAGATTAACATATATGTGCTACAACAGAAAAGATGACTATATCATGTAATTTGTAACTCAGTTTAGAGTGCAACTGAAGATAATTCTTGGTGGTGGTCAGCAGGCATAATTATGTGTATTCATAAATTCAGAATTCAGAATTTCCATTAACTTGTGAGATCTAGTGGGTAGCTGAAAGTGTCTTCATTTTACAGAGTGTTGTGTGACTCGTTGGGGGAGGGGTGTGATTCTCACTCTGGGTGTGAGAGGTCCCAGGTTGAAGTCACAAGTTGGTGGTAGAATTATCTCTGGGTGACTGTTCAAGTTTCCCATTTTCTCTATGATGTGAGATTGAAGTATTGCTCCATTTCATCCATATTTGAGCAGTTTCATTCATACACACATAAATGTCACTGTTGCAGATGTCCAGCTGTAAAATAGTAATCAACTGTCTAAGATGGAAAAGAAGCACAGTTTATGAAAATAACAATGACAACATAGTGTTTATTATTTTGATAGTGACCTTTCAGACTCCTAGGAGGCCGACTTAGGTTCCCAGAAATTCCTTTTGGAGAAACTAATGAATTAAAAAGAAACAGCTCTCCATCTTGGAGGCTGCATGTTTTTGAAGCAACTTGCAGTCACACCAGCATCTGCTGCTGCTCCTGATGGCCATGACTGAGAATTAAAGGTCAAAGTTAAGACAAAACGGGACTGCACTTCTGATGGCTGACCCAAGCAGACGCATCAGCTTCAGAAGAAAAATGGCTGATATGGAGAATATTAGTTGAATGTGGTTTTCTTCAGTTGTAGTGGTAGTAGTAATAGTAGTCGTAATATCTGTCTTTCTTTGTTATATGCCATTATTTTTTGATTATTTCTTGGTTTATACATAATTAATGCCTGTATGTTCTTTCTGAAATATTGATTAGTAAAAAGAAAATAAATAAACAAAGTAAACAAAAACAGAAACAAAGAAAAGACTAAAATATTGTGCGTTAAAAATTAGGAAAAATATGAGCAGAGTCAATAACCGAATTAATATCACAACACATTCCGGCCTGAGGGGGCGCTGCAGCAGGAAGTAGCCTGACATGAAACCGGAAATAGAAGAATAGACTCAAACAACATGGCGGCTCCCATTGAGCTGTCATGCCGAGCGGAGAGGATAGTTGACTTCAGTAAAAATTGACTTTGTTGTTACCTACAGTTCGTCCGGACGGGTTGTGAGTCAGTTTCAACTCCTGAGGACACTGAGAGGTGAGGAATACTTCATGTCGGCGTCAGTGTTTGGCAGCATGGCGGCAGCCTGGAGGGGGAAGGTCAGCTCGCTGCTCCCTCTGACCAGGAGACTGACCACCAGCCAGGGGGGAGCTCAGCCTCCTCCGCCCGACGACTCCGTCCCTTTTCCCCAGGAGCGTGAGCCACGGGAACGAAGAGCCTGGAAAGACCCCAGCGGCTCCTCCGTGCTCCTGTTCCCCGGCCAGGGCAGCCAGTTTGTGGGCATGGGCAGAGGACTGCTGAAGTACCCCAACGTGAAAGAAATGTTCTCGGCGGCGGAGAAGATCCTCGGCTACGACCTGCTGTCTCTGTGCCTGCAGGGGCCCGAGCAGGAGCTGATGAAGACGGTGCACTGCCAGCCGGCTGTGTTCGTCACGTCTCTGGCGGCGGTGGAGAGGCTCCACCAGGAAAACCCGGAGGTTAGTCTGTGGAGAGTCACAGTCATCATGTCATGGTAGTACTGAGAGCTCCACTGTTGAGCTACTAGACTTCTCCTTTTGGTTCGTTTTACCTTCTGGATGAAAGCAAAACATCCTCGAATTATTATTATTGCTATTATTATTCACTTTACTTAAATTGTAACTGTATTTTAATGTATTTAAACATAACTAATCTCAGCTCAACTCAGTGATCTCAGGACTGTATTATAAGGACCTGATAAATGGTGTTTTTAGATTCCAAGTTGAGGCTCCTTTCTCAAAAAATCTGTCTTCTCTGTGCAGAATATAAACCTTACCTTTCTCTAGAGAGTGTCTTGTATCCTTTAGATACAGAAAACTTCACCACCATTCATTTGAATTCAATTTAAATTCAGTATATTTACATTTGGACTGCTCAGCTTAACGTTTCACTGTGAACTCTGTGACGAGTTAAGCTGAGACAATTAATTGACTAGTTGTCAGCTTTTAAATTAATTTCCGGCTATTTTACTCCTACTTAAATATAACCTAAGTATAGTTAGTGTAATGTTTTACCAACTGCTCAAAATTCAATTATAGTTTACTATGCTTCCAAATTTAGGAAGATCGAATCAGAAAGCTTTTGCCACACATTTACTGATAGAAGGATCCGTTGGTTGATTATTGTTTTACTTTTCTGCCCCCAGGCGATTGAGTCATGTGTCGCTGCTGCAGGTTTCAGTGTTGGAGAATTCGCCGCTCTCGTCTTTTCTGGTGCCATGAACTTTGCCGAAGGTGAACCTGACATGTTTTCTGTTTTGTACATGTACATCAGGTAAAAGCATTGTCAGAGCGATGTGAAGTTAACATACCATGTTGCCTGCTGTTGCGTCCTCTAGCGCTGTATGCGGTGAAGGTGCGTGCAGAGGCCATGCAGAAAGCATCGGAGCTGGTTCCCAGTGGGATGCTGTCAGTGATTGGGAGACCTCAGGCTCAGTATAAATATGCCTGTCTGCAGGCTAGAGAGCACTGCAAGAGTCTGGGTGTGGAGGAGCCTGTGTGTTCTGTGGCCAACTACCTGTTCCCTGATGGCAGGGTCATCGCAGGACACCAACAGGTATGGACAATGAAGACATGAACTAACACAACCCCACTGCAGCAACGGATGAAGAGGCTTACATAACTTTGTCATATTATGGAATTTACATTAGATATGGGATGATGGGTGTACAGTTTTATAGTCTAGTCTCACATAAAGGCTGTCAAAGCTGCTTTCATCAGAGCCGTGTTGTCTTCCCAGGCTCTGGATTTTCTCCAGAAGAACTCCAGGCAGCTAATGTTCATGAGGACGAAACCTCTTCCAGTCAGTGGAGCGTTCCACACTGAGCTGATGGCGTCGGCTACTGAATCCCTCAGAGAGGTGCTGAAGCAGGTGGAGGTCAGTCAACCAAACATCACATAAGGAGCACAATCATTCTATAAAATGATGATTTCACAACTTTTTAAAAAAATCCTCAACAGCCTTGATTTCATGCTTTCACGTCAACCCTCCTCAGTACTTACGTCTGTTGGCTGCTGCTCTTTTAGTCTCATCACATTCTGACACATGATAAAATATAGGAAATAAAAGATAAATTCTTAAATTACCACAATGAAAACTGGTGCATGCTTAGTTATGCTGCAGCTTTGAGTGTCTTGAACCCCAAACAGTTTTTGGCCTTTTTAGCTCATGTCATATTTTTCCTCACTGTAGGCTAATTTCATAAAAGTCCTGCACCTCCATGGAAACAGCACAACCATGACTTAAGTACAGAAAAATGTCTTCTGTAGTATGACACAGCTATAATGCCATGAATCAGAAAAAAAGTAGTATTTCTTTGATCGTTTATTTACTTTACAAAGAAAATGGAATCGCATGTACAATATTTTGCCTACAAGTGTTCCCAAGACTGATGAAAATAGTGGCTCTACATACTATAGATATTTTGCTACTTGCATTTACTTTTTTTCCCATATTTCCCCCTGTCAGCCTGAAACTTAGCCCATTTCAGACACAACCTCTCTCAATTTTTGTCACGCTGAGTCTCTAATGGCTTCACTGATGTGCTGAGGTGTGTAGAATAGTTAGTTTTTACAAAATTGGTTGAAAGCAAATTTATTTTTTTGATATTTAAAAAAAAAAAAGTGTAGATTAAGGTGATTGTAAAGCTTTGTTCTCCACAGTTTCACAATTTTCAAGCTTAGATTTGGTTGACTTTTCTGATGGAACCACGTGTCACATTGACAAATCATCAGAAAGCTAAAAGTCTGATGATTCTTTCTAGTTTGTAAATAAATGTTGGAATTTTGACATTTAAACAAAAAGAAAAAGATAGCAGGCCCTTCGAACCTGGTGGCAGATTTTGGGGTTCAGAGGGTTAGGGGGTCATGAGCAGCACAGCTTGGAAAACCTATTTTTAAAAAGTAGAATTATAACCAATACCGAACTACTAAATGTCCAAAGAACCTTTTGATCACTTTTTAATGTAAAATGTGCCAAACATTTTCTTCAATGTGAGAATTTGATAGTAAAATCTATTTCCACTGCTCCTTTAATACAAATTCATTTCATCCACATTTCACATTATTATTTGTGACTTCACCCACAGCAGTTTTTGCCAGCTGTAGCTCTCGTCCGATCTAGCCCTCATCACCTAATGTCTAAACCTCCCTCCCGTTCAGGTGCGGCGCCCAGAGATCAGAGTCTACTCTAACGTGGATGGCAAACGCTACATGAACGAGAGTCACGTGCGCAGGCAGCTGGTGAAGCAGCTGGTGTCGCCCGTGAAATGGGAGCAAACTCTACACGAGATCTATGAGAGGGTGCAGGGACAGAACTTCCCTCACACCTATGAGGTCGGACCCGGAAAGCAGCTGGGCGCCACGCTTCAGAAGTGCAACAGGAAGGCCTTCAAAACATACACTAGTGTGGAAGTCAGCGCACATGAAGACTGATGATGCAGAGACGTGGACTCAACAATGAAAACAGATCAGCAGGAGCTTTTGTCAAACCTGCAAGCTCTTCCTTCTTAATGCTCTTTCTTATGTAATACTGTGTAATTAAATGAATGTTTTTTTAATTAATGAGACTGTCACATTTTTTCATTATGAAGTTTATTTGAGTCACATGAAAAAGCGTTTTTTTCAAATCTGCAACAGAAAGTCCAGCTCCCTTCATTTTATATTAAGCAAGGCTACATCTCATTCGTAAAAATCTTGGCCTCTTTAACCATCTGCATATAAAAGACTGCAGGCCAGCAACAGTCCACTCATGGAAAACATGCTTTTTGACATTAATACAACTGTGAACCAGCATGTCACTGCTACAATAAACTCCCCACCTCCTTGGGCAGCACTGTAAAACTAATTTAAACATTCTCTCTTACCCTGATCAATTTAACTGTATAGTAAAATAGTTTTCCTTCTTTTTTTTCAGTTTTGCTGCCCAAGAGGTTGTTCACAATCTTCACTGTTAACTTCAATACCGCTCATTGAAATAGTAAAAAAAGAAAAGTCAAAGTAAACAGCAGAAAATAAATCACTTAGCAGTAATTGTCACTCATTTGCAAACTTTTTTTTTTTTTTTTTTGTCAAACATATAACGGCCAAAAGGACCTGCTTATGGCCATTTTAGGCTGTCCATTCCTTCCATAGTGCTCCAAAGATGGTCACTGCAGCCACCAGTACCACAGTCACAAGTGCTCCTCTGGTCCAGCCAGTGCAGGTTACTGGTTTCAGACTGGACACCTGTGAAATAAAACGTAGTGAGACAAAAGTAGAGCTTTCTTAATATTATTCTACTCCAAAAAAACAAATTGTGAAAGCAGAGATGTAAGTCTCTTCTTCGAGTGTGAATGTCAGACCTGTAAAACTTTAGATTTCTCCATGTGAACTTCAAAGACACTTTCCTACATTATACAAAACAATGCTGCTTGTTATTTCTTTATTCTACACAGATCAGCTGGAGAGGATGCTGCTTGCTTATTAGTTTTATTAGTTTTACTGATGTGTGATGAAAACTGGATGCAAAGCTCCAAGGTAGCACCCATTGACTAAAATGAGTAACAGACGACTTCCATGTCATTGCAACCTGGTTCTAAAATGCATCCATGTATCCACTACTACTATCGACTACTTTTACAAATAGTCTTAAAATGCATTTGCATTATCTTGACTGTCGATGTAAACTGATACCAGGATAAAATACTAATTCATTCACATCCAACAGTATTTGCTGTTAAAAAGTTTATTATGTTGTGCTTTGAATTTAAATTAAAGCAAAACCATTGGAGAGCGGTTAGTTGACATGATCTACTTTCATTCAACTGGCTGAGTGCGGACCAGATGAGGTGTGTTGTAATGCACTGGGGCAATAGAATCATGGACCTAAGGCTCATTTTAAGCATTTTACTGCCGTTTGTTCTACATTGTGCAGCATCGCCACTGTTTCAACACTTTTACGCTGTTGAATTTTTCATATGAACAGGATTTAGTGTTAACATGATATATTCCCATTTTATGTTGTTGCTCTATTGTTCTTTAACAGTCATGATCTTTAAATTAAGTTTATGTGGGTTCTTAAAAAAACATTTTACCATGTAAACGTGGAGGTTCTCATCTAATATCAAGGTTATATTAACGTTCCTTCATTGTCTCCACAAATGTAAGACTTTTGTATCCGAAAATGAGGAAACAAAACCCTAAAATGCTTTGATCACGATCAAGTCGGCGTTCAATATGTTTTCCCTTTTGCAGCAGGTTTAAGATTTATTGATTCATTTTAGAATGACCAAACCCAAAAGAAAAGAATGATGTTGACCTTTTCATCTGGATAATACATGTATGGAGAGCAAGTGAGGCTGAGCACCTCCAGATTACATTCAGTCCCCATGCAGACTACATGGATTTGAAGATTTGCAAAAACAGATAACTCCATTTTTGTAGATTTTCAGAAAACTTGTTTGCTTAAGATAATATCAATCAAACTGAAGTTGAGTGGATCTGACTCAGTAGAAATGACAGAAATAGAGATAACTTAAGTTTGATTGATATTGTCTCAGGTAGACGATGGAAAAGTGGGTTTTCTGAAGGTTTGTGAAGATGAAGTTATCTGTTTCTGTTATCTCTGCATTTACACCTTACATATACACTTTCCTCTGTTCGGATAACTTGAACCGATACAGCTCATATGTTATTATCAGGTGTAAGTGGGACACTGATGTTCTGTATACCATGCACCATGATGGAGTTTAGTTAAAGACACAAACATAACAGACAGATGAGAGCATTACCCAGGCTGTCAAGGCCTCAGCTCTGAAGATCCCCTGCCCAGGCGCAATGCTCTCAATCCAGGCCTTCACCGCAGCTGACAGACCCTGGAAGCCCCAGAGCTGACTGTGGATGTCCCTGAGAGGAAGAACAACCGATTACAAACACTCACACAAAGATTTGATGAGTGGAATACATTTAAAGGGACTGGGTTTTTTTTGTTTTTGTTGGTTTTTTTACCGATAGATGGTCCGTGTCAGAGCCTGGGCAGGTCTCAGCAGGTGTAGAGGAGTCAGCCGCCGGTTTGGCAGCCTGCTGGTCCACTCCCGGTCCAGCTGGTCTCCGATTACAGCCAACTGGCGCCCGACAACCCGAGCGGCCCTGTCACTGATCCTGAAGCAGGAACAGGCAGGGAATTTGTTCAGTTGTAGGATTTAAGATGTGTTTTTTCTGTTGATTTTGTCACAATGTGGAAGAAAAAGAAGCTAGATAATGAATATTTTGGTTTCTTTTTCTTTTTTTGTATTCATCAGGGAAGTTGAAAGACATCATGGTATCATAGATGTGGGAGATTGTCCAAACAGAAACCTCTTTTGTTTGTGTTTGCTTGGTCCCAGACGGTGTATTTGCCTGAGGAGGACCTGTACTGTACCTGAGGTTCACGTCAAACAGGGTCCCAGTGTCCACCTCACCAGGTCCAGCCTGGACGGACACGACGCGACTCGGCTGTCTTGTTTGTTCCACCATCGTGTTGTCTGAGGAGAGACCCAACATAATGCAAATAAATCACATGAGTACACATGAGACGAAGACATGCAGGACAGATAAAGGCCTTGTGGCTCCAAGGTGTTTGTGTGTTATCTTTGTTCGTCTCTCAACGTTCATAAACAGGTTGTGTAAATACTGGGTCACATGACCAGGATAGGTGGCGGCTGTGTAACCAGGGAGAGGATGCAGGTTGAAAAAAACAGGCCCTTCTAGGTTTGAGATGACATCATGTGTTGGATCAAGTCCAACGGTTGTAGTCTATTGTCTGATGTATGCTGCAGCTGAAGTGAGTTTCAGTTCCCTAACGTTTAGGACGGGTGTACGCAGGAAGCTGTACATCTACTCTGCCTTTATCACGCCGTCAGACTAGTTATTTTCTTTATGTTTTGCCCCAACAATCAGGCTGAAACCGGTTTGCAACCCCCTACGTGCACCTGTCCTGAGATCAGTTCCTGTTGTACCTGCGCTCACGTGCCTTAATGCAAATGCTCCATTTCCATAACTCAAATCACCCAAACTGCCTTTTTAACCTCACCAAGAACAAAAAAACACAGCGACTCTATAGAATCTGCTTAAAAGCTTTAAATATTTGTTTGTTCACAAATCTCAAAAAATCTACTACTAAATATTTCTCTGTTTTTAACAGTGTGGAATTAACTTTACAGTATTTCTAACATTTTAGTGACAAAATGCCATCAAATTGTAGCCCTGAATGTGGGAACCTCAACATCATAATACAAAATTATACCCAGAGGACCGCTTAAAACATTAACCATGTAGTAGGGAAGAGTGGTTTGCCATATTGTCATAACAAAGAGATGAAGTCATCCCTCTCACCCAAAGCAAACAAAGGTCGTTTGGAAGATCACACATATTGTAATTGAAGATATCAATACATTTTAAAATAACTACATTTTCAATACCACTAGCACACTGCATCCCAATGGAAAAGTATCTTGTTGGATATTAATCGAGTGTAAATGTTCCCATCCTGACAGTAGACGGGTGCATGCACAACAAAAATGAAAGTATAACTACCTTTTGTGTAGATTAAAGTAGACGCCGCCCTGTAATAAATGGGAATACATTAGAATTAACATTGATCAGAAATAAAAAATAGAATAAAATAAAGAGAAATTGGTAAGATTTTTTTCTTGTACTTACAGCAGCGTCCTTTAATCTTGTTGCTCTCAGGTAACTGCCGCAGATATGAGTGGCCACGCCTTTACCTGCTGCTGCCCACAGCGACCACCAGGGGGCGACGGAGGCGGCAGAACAATAATAGAAAGGCATAACATAGATGTTAACTTGTTGCAGTAGTTGTAGTCTTAGTTCTTATTACTATTTTAAAACTTTCTATAAATTTTGTTGCTATGGATGTATTTTTTCGTTTTATTATTTCCTTTTTTTTATTACTTTTACACAGCATAGTTACAAATTGTTATACAATAATTATAAATACAATTTTATTTATTGTTTTTTGTTTGTTTGTTGTTGTTGTTGTTGTTGTTTTTACTAACTACAAGGTAATTGCTCTTTTGTACATTTCAGAAATAGTACAGTGGTTTTACTTCTGCAAGCCTTATTGTTTGTGTTCGCACAAATCAATCCAGTATTTATCTCCCTCCTACTTCTTATTTTATGAGTGATATACTTTGTAGTTCATTTTTAATAATAACTAAGTTTAGTCTAGAAGGTGTGGGATATATTACCTGAATGAGTTACAAACAATAATAATTTGTGACAATGTTGTAACAACACTTATACATTGCAGATTCAATAAAACATTTAATATCATGCATTATATTTTTTAAAATATATATAAATATATTTATTTTTATCTATTTTTTCTTTTCTTTTCAATGTATTTATTCTTTATCTTTCTGTATAAAGTGTGTAGTTGTGTAAGGTCGCCCCCTGCTGGTCACTGTGGTCATAACGTCCTGCGGTGACATCACTGCGTCCTCCGTTGCTAGGTTATTCTCCCGGAAGGACCAAGCCCGTAACGACATCTTTTAGCATTTTTAAGACTTTTTTTTTGTTCAAATAATTTCTTTAAGATATAATTTGTTCTAATGTCTGCCGGTATATGTTACTATATCTTATTAACAGAGACTACTGTGAGTGGTAGTTTCACCGGTGGGCGTTTTCTTCGCTGCCCAGCATCACGACGGCCGGAGCAGTAAATATAGCTCGTTAGCTATTAAACAGCTAGCATGGAAGCAGCTGTTAGCCGTTAGCTGCTGCTAACGCTGGCGATGATGACAAACTGTTTCTTTGTGAGTTTAGTCGCTAACGACAGCGCCATGAGATTGCATCAGTGACTGGGTGATGCCCGCCCAACCTCTGCAGCAGTCCGAGGAGGATCCAGCAGCCTGCTAACTGAGCCAGCCCGACTAGCTGATGCTGATGACTGGCTGTTTCCTGACATTGATTTGCAGGTAGCTGACTACACAGAAACAGACACAATGCTAAAGGCACCGGTGCAAAGTAACGGCATGCATTTGTAGAAATACTTGTCTGTGCAATGGATTGTTGATGTGCTTTTCCTGTGTGTTTACCTGTTGTTTTGTGCTAGTGGGAGGCACCATGGCCGGTAAGGTGAAGTGGGTGACAGATATTGAGAAATCAGTGCTCATCAACAACTTTGAGAAAAGAGAATGGGTTCAAGTTACAGAGAGCGAGGACTGGAATTTCTACTGGTAGGCGTTTCATCTACATTACACCTGCACCTTTAGTCCTTGGACACTATTTCATGCTAAACCCCACATTATTATATCATATATAGACAGTGGTAGAAGGAGTTCTTTGTAAGTAAAGGTCATGCATTGAAAATTCTACTTGCAAAATGTATATATGGTATCAAACATGCAAGTCCTCCTTCTGCAGAAAAGTGGCTCTCGTGACCTATATCTTATTATACATGACAACATCAGGTTGTTGAGAGGTGAGGAGGTGCCAGTTTTAACTGCTTTATAAAGCTGCAATGATTAATTCTTTAATCCACTGGTCAACTACTACATGTATTGCCAGCTATTTCTTTAATCGATTAGGCGTAAAAAGTGCAAAAAAGTGTAAGTTCTCTGATTTAAGCAATATTTTTCTTTCTTCCTGTATAACAGTAAACTCAATATCCTTCCATTATGGATATAATGCTGGATTTTGAAAAACACTGATTGACATTTTTCATTATTTTCTGACATTTCATATATTCATCAATAGATTAATCGACAATGGAAATAATTGGTAGTTGCAGCCCTGCCATGTTTCACAAAACACAAGTTATGTAGTTTAGGTGTGTGTTAAGCCTAGAAATGTTAATTTATGTATTCATTTGTGTATTACTCTGATCACCAAGTTTATTCTTATACTCTTGGCTCCTACAGTCCCCATAATGCAGGTTTATTTGTGCCTACATGTAGGATGAGCATCCAGACCATCAGGAATGTGTTCAGCGTGGATACCGGTTATCGCCTGTCAGACGACCAGATGGTTAATCACTTCCCCAACCACTACGAGCTGACCAGGAAGGACCTGATGATCAAGAACATCAAACGCTACCGCAAGGAGCTGGAGAAGGAAAGCAGTCCGTTAGCAGAGAAGGACGAGAATGGAAAATACATTTATCTGGGTACGCATGAGATGAGTGTGGAAATGCATACGTGAACTACATTCTGTTTTTCCCTCCTCACGCAGCATGTGGAGGCACGCTATTTTAAGTGAGAAATCTGATTATGTTTGCACTCTGTACAGATTTTGTCCCGGTGACATTCATGCTCCCTGCTGATTACAATCTGTTTGTGGAGGAGTTTCGTAAGAATCCGTCCAGCACCTGGATCATGAAGCCCTGCGGGAAGGCTCAGGGCAAAGGCATCTTCCTCATTAACAAACTGTCACAGATTAAAAAGTGGTCGAGAGACAGCCGCACCTCGACGTGAGTTATCAAAGACGCCGACCCAGCCAGAGGAGCTTGTAATGACTGTATAATAAACTAAAAACGTACTCTCTGTCTTCTAGCTTTCATGTCTTTCTGTAAACTGAAATCCACTTCTTCACATTATCCTTTATAAAGAGACAGTCAGATATTTTGAATGTAAATGCACATGAAAAGCCATAAAATTTACAGTTTGTACATGACTGTTGCTGCAAAATATCAAACTGGTTGCTGATGCGTGGCTGTTTCTTGCCCCCAGGTTTGTAGCAGCATCTAGTGGTAAAGAGGCTTATGTCATCTCCCTGTACATTGACAATCCTCTGCTGATAGGAGGGAAGAAGTTTGACCTGCGTCTCTACGTTCTGGTGACCACATATCGTCCCCTGAAATGCTATATGTAAGCCCAGAATATGTGTGCTTGATAACCTTAAATAATAGCTGCATATTATAGAGGTTAGTAGGGTTATCGTTGACTCTGACTGTAGTTGAGCCATTACCTTATTTTGTAACAAGTTATTCACTCAGAGAAGGTTTTTGTTAATAATTGATAATAGCAACGTGTTCGAACACTGTAGAAATCTATCTCACGGCAAGTACAACTCTTATGACTTATATTTCCAATGTTAAAGAATCTGTTTATTGATCGTTCTCTCTGGTGTTTGACTCTCAGGTACAAGCTGGGCTTCTGTAGGTTCTGCACAGTGAAGTACACACCCAGCACCAGTGAACTGGACAACATGTTTGTTCATCTCACTAATGTGGCCATCCAAAAACACGGGGTAAGTCTGTGTCATGTCTGGAAGGGCTCACAGGAAAATTTGTGGTGTAATTAAAAAGGCAGAAACTTTGTTGTTAGCAACACTGGACCTTCTGTTTCTGCATGCAGCTCTGTCAGACTCTCTCTATCTGGTAAATGTCTTTTCCACAAGCTTTCTGTTCAAAATTTGAAGTCTCACATGCAGACTTTAAAAGACATTCAGCTGTTGTTACAGACTGAGTAATACGCAAATGTGTAAAATCAGTGGTGTGCATGTTTAATTAAAAGGGGCAGAATATAATTTTGGGGGTTTTCTGTTGACTAAGCATACAGTTCTACCAGATGATAGAACTTCTGCTGACTGCATCCAAAGACTTTTACTTGGTGGATTTCAAACTGTAGTCTTAATGGTGATGTGTATATGTTATTGTAATATGAATTGATACACAAACTTTCCAGTTTTACTTAGACTGTGTGTGTGTGTTTTAATGCAGGACGACTACAACCACGTCCATGGAGGCAAGTGGACCGTCAGTAACCTGCGTTTGTACCTGGAGAGCACCAGAGGAAAGGAGGTGACCAGCCGATTGTTTGACCAGATCCACTGGATCGTGGTGCAGTCGCTGAAGGCCGTAGCTGTGAGTGAATGTGACAATGGAGTCTTTTTTTGTATTATCAAATGACATTTACAGATATGTGACAGTTACTCTGTAGATGCTGACTGACAAAATACATGACACACAAATTTGGAGAAGTTTAACCAGAATATGGCGCTTATGTCCAATATGTTGTGTAACAGCAATGTCACATTTTACCTCAGGTTTTCATCACTGTCAGTGTTTACACCAACTGCAATTTTCAGCTCCCCATGAATTAAGAAAAACTGTTTTCAGCATTTTGACAGCGCATTTCTTGAACCATAAAGAAACACTTGATCGTGCACAGTGACACCTGAAATGCACATCTTCAGTCACTCAAACGTATTCAGAAGACTTTGTAGCATATTTACTCACATTAAATGTATTAAGATGTTTTACTTAGACCTGCAGTTCGGTTTTGGCCACCTGGGGCAACATAACACTAACATAGTGTGTAATCACTTGTTAGAAAATTGTCTCCTGCTCACACATCTGGCAGAAACAGAGAAACACACATTTGGAGTCATGTTCACGTGCAATCTTTACTCTCTTTTAGCTTTGCTTTTTGGAAATATGACTCTTATATTCAACAGTTAGTCTCTGATCTTTTGATGCTGAGCAGGTAGCCACAGTGAGCTTTCAGAGCTTTTTTTTGTTGTTGTTTTTTGACTGAAAACGGCTACCTGCTGCAACCTGACGAGGTGAGAGTTAGCCTAAACAGTGACGTTTAGAGAAGTTGCTGATGAATCTTTGTAGGTTTATATTATATTATATAATAGTGCAATATAAAGTTTTTTTTAAAGCAAAACAATCTTGAAATGTCAAGCGTCCAGGACAGCCTCCTTTCACAGTCATATTTACTATTCAAGCATTATTCCTGACATAATAGCATAAAAGCAGCATCATTTAATATGTTCAATAGCCTCTGCTTTATATACATATGAAATGAAAAATACTTTATTTATCCCAGAAGGGAAATTCAATTATATAGTATAATAATATGCATATTTTAATGATGCATCTTATTTTAGAAGCTGATCCTTTTCAATATTTTGAATGAAACTTTCAATCTGACAAAGTAACTGCCAACTACAGTCGTCATAGTTTTTCAGCAGGCTAACACTAACACTTGCACAACTGTTAGAGCACCTGGATTTTTTTCTTTTTTTTTTTTCTTTTGGAACAACAGCACACTCAACCTAATGCACACTTCCCTTTTCTACTAAGTGATCTGACTCACTTCCCCTCCAAACCCAGGCTACTTCATGTGCTAATAGTTATGACCAGAGTTATTTTGACTATTTGCTAACATCGTTCCCTAATGAATCACTCTGTGTTGCATTAAAAGGTTCGCAATCTCGCTCTAGTCAATTCTTCTTCCTAATTCAGGCTCTGCTTCTTTTTTTTTTTTTTCTCACAGCCTGTGATGAACAATGACAAGCACTGTTTTGAGTGTTACGGGTATGACATCATTATTGATGACAAGCTGAAGCCATGGCTTATTGAGGTAAGTTATTTACCAGAAATTATCACACACCTACAAACTTACATCTCGAAACTGCTTAAAATCTACCTCTGCTGTAAAAGACGACTTGCTTTTCTTTGCTTTCCTCATTTATTGTTCCAAGTCTAAGGATACTTAACATGCTTGCACAATGACGCTACATTCCTTTCCTTTGATTGTTGAGTAGCTTTAAATGCCCCTGAGGTACTCTCAGTTGTGTGCCTCTCGGTATTCAAATGTGTGCTGAAGGTGTGTCTTCCACCCATTCACTGCAGCTGACTAATGCTGCTAAAAATACGGAAGTAGCTGAGCTTGTACCAAGTAATACAGTCTGATACAGACTATTTGTTACTGAATCTTTTGTTGTCATTAAATAATACTTTCTCTGTCTAAATATTGTGAATAATTCACTTGTAATGACGCTGTCATATTTTACTGCACTCATTTTGACAGCTGTACAATGTGCTGCTAGGTTTCCAGGCTAGGTCTGAACTATTTCTGTTCACAGACACCGATCTGATCTATTTTGAGCGACATGAAGTTGGTTGTGGGGCATAAACGCTCCTCAGTGAGAAACGTGTGCCACAAACCTAGTCAGGACCAATCTCTTTTGTTCACTACTGCTTCTTCTGTTGTGTTGTGAAACTATAATATGTGTGCAAGTAGCCAAGATTCCTTAACAGCTAATGCGTATAAATAGCTGAGGAGCTCAAGTAAGTCTTGATGTTTGGATCATCTACAGATGAAAGTAAGTGTGTTGATATCAGAGCGACTACTTCTGCTCTCCCTGGGCGCACGTGAAAGTTTTCCAGGGTGTATCTAATGTTCTACTTTAAATGCAATATAAAGCTCATTAGCAGCTACATTTCCTGCCTCATAAAAGCTTCTACATAGATACAGGAGGAAATTAAACAATATATTTGTTTGGATACTCCACTGCATTTGCTGTCAACCTTTCTTTTTTTTTTATTGTTTACTGCAAACTGGATCTGCATTTGTGTTGATGCTAAACACCCTCCTTCTCAAATGCTAATGTCATCGTCTCTGTCTGTGTGATCCTCAGGTCAACGCCTCTCCCTCGCTGACCTCCAGCACAGCCAACGACCGCATCCTCAAGTACAACCTCATCAACGACACCCTCAACATCGTCACACCCAACGGGGACATCCCAGACTGCCGCTGGAATCGCAGCCCTCCCCGAGAGGCCCTGGGCAACTATCAAGTCCTGTGAGTGACATTTAAAATCTATCAGTTACATTCAGATGCAGTCAACGGGCAGGGAGAGCCACATGGGAACTTAAAATAGGCAGCAAGAGTTTAGGTTTACACTGTGTGGCTGTGTTGGTGTCTGCTTTCATGCCCTTCGATAGCTCAGTTGGTAGAGCGGAGGACTGTAGTGGAAATACCAGGCATCCTTAGGTCGCTGGTTCAAATCCGGCTCGAAGGAATGATATTTTCAGACCGAGGAGCCACACTTCACAGGTTCTGTATAAGCATCCCACTTGTATATATGATGTTTACATTACTGTGTCAATTTGGCTACAATTTAAACACATGATTCCAGTTAGGAAAAAAGAAGTGTTTGACAACCTGTTATCTTCA